>NC_066575.1:6138013-6153013 GCF_024679095.1 Eriocheir sinensis | reverse complement strand
TATGAGTCATGTTTATTTAATGAGTTGCAAGCCCTTCTGTAACTCTTCTATGTAAGGAGACGCAATCTAACTCCACGTCTATAATACTGATGAGTTCCAAGCTCTTTTTATCGCGAATATATGTAATTGCCTTTTAATTAACTTCATCTTTAGTATTGAGTGAGTTTCAAGCCCTTCTATAACTCCTCTATGTAAGGAGACGCAATCTAACTCCACGTCTATAATACTGATGAGTTCCAAGCTCTTTTTAACGGTAATATATGTAAACGCCTTTTAATTAACTTCGTCTTTAGTACTGTGTGAGTTTCAAGCCCTTCTATAACTCTTCTATGTAAGGAGACGCAATCTAACTCCACGTCTATAATACTGATGAGTTCCAAGCTCTTTTTAACGCTAATATATGTAAACGCCTTTTAATTAACTTCATCTTTAGTATTGAGTGAGTTGCAAGCCCTTCTGTAACTCTTCTATGTAAGGAGACGCAATCTAACTCCACGTCTATAATACTGATGAGTTCCAAGCTTTTTTAACGCTAATATATGTAAACGCTTTTTTATTAACTTCGTCTTTAGTATTGAGTGAGTTTTAAGCCCTTCTGTAACTCTTCTATGTAAGGAGACGCAATCTAACTCCACGTCTATAATACTGATGAGTTCGAAGCTCTTTTTAACGCTAATATATGTAAACGCCTTTTAATTAACTTGACCTTTAGTATTGAGTGAGTTTTAAGCCCTTCTATACCTTTTATATATCAGGAATCCTAATTTAACTCCAGGTGTATGACATTTTAATAAGTTTCAAGCCCTTCTATACCTTTTCTATATAAGGAATCCTAATTTAACTCCACTTATATGACATTTTAATAAGCTTCAAGCCCTTCTATTCCTTTTCTATATAAGGAATCCTAATTTAACTTCACTTATATGACATTTTAATAAGCTTCAAGCCCTTCTATACCTTTTATATATAAGGAATCCTAATTTAACTCCACTTATATGACATTTTAATAAGCTTCAAGCCCTTCTATACCTTTTATATATCAGGAATCCTAATTTAACTCCACGTGTATGACATTTTAATACGTTTCAAGCCCTTCTTAAGATTTAATACATAAGGAAAAGCAATTTAAAAGCCTCCATTCTTATGACGTTTTAATAAGTTTCAAGCCCTTCTATACCTTTTATATATCAGGAATCCTAATTTAACTCCACTTATATGACGTTTTAATAAGTTTCAAGCCCTTCTATACCTTTTATATATAAGGAATCCTAATTTAACTCCACTTATATGACGTTTTAATAAGTTTCAAGCCCTTCTATACCTTTTATATATCAGGAAATGGATACTTAGGTTCAAATTTTCATGACTTGCCTCCTATAGCATTTAAAAGCCTCTGATTCCTTCTATACCTCTCAAGCCAAAGGAAATAGGATCGAACTCCACACCTTTTAATACGTTTCAAGCCCTTCTTAAGATTTAATACATAAGGAAAAGCAATTTAAAAGCCTCTAATTCCTTCTTATACCTCTCACACTAAAGGAAATAGGATCGAACTCCACACCTTTTGTAAATAACCGCCCTTCGTTCTGTTAAAACCTCTCGTACGGAAGGAAAATCAAGTTAACTCCCTTCCTATAGTATTTAAAAGCCTCTGATTCCTTCTTATGCCCCTCAAACTAAAGGAAAAGGGATCCAACTCCACGCCTTTTGTATATAATTGCCCTTCGTCCTGTTAACCCTCTCGTACGGAAGGAAATGGATACTTAGGTTCAAATTCATTCATGACTTGCCTCCTATAGCATTTAAAAGCCTCAGATTCCTTCTTATACCTCTCAAGCCAAAGGAAATAGGATCCAACTCCACACCTTTTGTATATAACCGCCCTTCGTCCATTCTTAAACCTCTCGTACGGAAGGAAATTCAAGTTAACTCCCTTCCTATAGTATTTAAAAGCCTCTGATTCCTTCTTACACCCCTCTCACTAAAGGAAATAGGATCGAACTCCACGCCTTTTGTAAATAACCGCCCTTCGTCCTGTTAACCCTCTCGTACGGAAGGAAATGGATACTTAGGTTCAAATTCATTCATGACTTGCCTCCTATAGCATTTAAAAGCCTCAGATTCCTTCTTATACCTCTCAAGCCAAAGGAAATAGGATCTAACTCCACACCTTTTGTATATAATCGCCCTTCGTCCATTCTTAAACCTCTCGTACGGAAGGAAATTCAAGTTAACTCCCTTCCTGTAGCATTTAAAAGCCTCTGATTCCTTCTTACACCCCTCACACTAAAGGAAAAGGGATCCAACTCCACGCCTTTTGTATATAATTGCCCTTCGTCCATTACTAAAACCTCTCGTACGGAAGGAAAATCAAGTTAAATCCCTTCCTATAGTATTTAACCCCTTCAATCCGGTGACGCCGACATCGGCATCCAAAGGGCATCCGACGTCATCACCATTAGTCCTCTTCTAAACCTCTTTAAGAGGAAGTGGAAGAGAATTAAGAGGAATTTAGAGGATTGAAAGGTTTAAAAGAGGATTAATCCTCTTCCATTTCCTCTTGACCCTTTCCATACTGTGATGCCAACGTCTGCGTCACGTATGGAAAGGGTTAAAAGCCTCTGATTCCTTCTTACACCCCTCACACTAAAGGAAATAGGATCGAACTCCACACCTTTTGTATATAATTGCCCTTCGTCCTGTTAACCCTCTCGTATGGAAGGAAATTCAAGTTAACTCCCTTCCTATAGTGTTTAAAAGCCTCTGATTCCTTCTTACGCCCCTCACCTAAAGGAAAAGGGATCCAACTCCACACCTTTTGTATATAATTGCCCTTCGTCCTGTTAACCCTCTCGTACGGAAGGAAATTCAAGTTAACTCCCTTCCTATAGCATTTAAAAGCCTCTGATTCCTTCTTACACCCCTCACACTAAAGGAAATAGGATCGAACTCCACACCTTTTGTATATAATTGCCCTTCATCCTTTGTTAAACATGCACACTTAGGGTCAAATTCATGCATAAGTCCCTTCCTGCACCATTTAAAAGCCTCTGATTCCTTCTTTTAACCCTCGACCCAAAAGGAAACACAATCTAACTCCACACCTTTTGCATTTCAACGCCCTTGGTCTCTCGTACGGAAGGAAACACACTTAGGCTCAAAAACCATACATACATCCCTTCCTGTACCATTTAAAAGCTATCCAATTCCTTCTTTTAACCTTCAACCCAGACGAAATGCTATCTAACTCCACACCTTTTGTATTTCAACCCCCTTCGTCTCTCGTACGGAAGGAAATACACACTTAGGCTCAAAAACTATACATACATCCCTTCCTGTACCATTTAAAAGCTATCCAATTCCTTCTTTTAACCCTCGACCCAAAAAGAAACACTATCTAACTCCACACCTTTTGTATTTCAACCCCCTTCGTCTCTCGTACGGAAGGAAACAGACACTTAGGCTCAAAAACTATACATACATTTAAAAGCTATCCAATTCCTTCTTTTAACCTTCAACCCAAAAGGAAATACTATCTAACTCCGCACCTTTTGCATTTCAACCCCCTTCGTCTCTCGTACGGAAGGAAACACACTTAGGCTCAAGACCATACATAAATCCCTTCCTGTACCATTTAAAAGTCTCCTAATACCTTCTTCTAACCCTAAACCCAAAGGAAGCACGATCTAACTCCACACCTTCAGTATTCCAACGCTCTTCGTCTCTGTACCAAAGGAAATAGACACTTGGGATCAAATTCATACATAAATCCCTTCCTGTACCATTTAAAAGCCTCTGATTCCTTCTTTCAAACCTCAACCCAAAGGAAATACTATCTAACTCCACACCTTTTGTATTTCAACGCCATATTTCAAAACCATACATAAATCCCTTCTTCTACCATTTAAAGTCCCCTAATACCTTCTTCTAACCCTCAACCCAAAGGAAGCACGATCCAACTCCACACCTTTTGTATTCCAACGCCCTTCAAGTCCCCTAATACCTTCTTTCAACCTTCAACCCAAAGGAAATGCGTCTAATGGGGAAGGAAAAGCAAGGTATAGGCCCGTTCACAGTCACTCCCGTAGCATTTCCGAGTCGCGGGGAGTGGAGGGGCGCCGGGCAGCTCCTAGGCGGGTGACCGAGGAAGTAGGCCAGTAGGATGTGAACAATAGAATGAGGCGGCGGCGTGGTGGTCAGCCCTCTCGCCCTACCCTCGCACACCCTTCCCCGGCTCGCACCAAGCTACCTACCTACACAATGAAGCCTGCCTCCCCCTGAACGAGTATATTCCTAGCCTGGCCTGTCTCACCCTAACCTAGCCTCTGCCTGCCTCACTCACCTGTGGATATATAGAAAGACAAGAAGGAAGAGAAGGGAAAAGTTAGAATGAAAGGAAGGAAAGGGGAGGAAGAGAGGAATGAAAGGAAGAAAGGAATGAGAGACAAGAAGGAAGAGAAGGGAAGGAGGAAGATGAAGGAAGGAAAAGACAGAGGGGATGAAAGGAAGACAGAGAATGAGAGAAAAGAAGGAAAAGGGAAAGTTAGAATGAAAGGAAGGAAAGGGGAGGAAAAAAGACGGAGGGAAGGAGAGGAAGATAGGGAAAGGGAATGAAAGGAAGGATTTGAAAGGAAGGGAAAATGACAAAGGGAATGACAGACAAAGAGGAGGAAGGAAAGAGAAAGAGAAAAGAGAGAAAAAGAAAGAAAAGAAAAAAATAGATAAATAGACAGAAAATAAAAATAGACAGACAGATAGATAGATAGACAAACAGACAGAAAGATAGACAAAAAAAAAAGGAGAGAATGAATGAGAGAAAGTAGAAGTGAAAGAAAAGTAGATAGATAGATAGATAGACAGACAGACAGACAGACAGACATAGTTTCCTGACCACACCAATGCTGACAATAACCTACACACACACACACACACACACACACACACACACACACACACTCCTCACCACTCCCAAACCTCCTCTATTCACTCCATACTCACTCCACACACACCCACTAACCACTCCCCACCACCACCACCACTAACACTCCCTACCCCCCCTCCTCTTCTTCCGTCATGCCCCTCCCCTCCCCCTGCCCGCCCTCTTCATCCTCCCCCGCAATAGCCCAGTCCCCGCTACAGCCATTCACCCACACGAGACACTGAGATCACGGCAGCATCCACTACATCCGCCACGCGAGATCTGTATCCTCTCTCTCTCTCTCTCTCTCTCTCTGCGGTAATGTAGTTTTTTTTAGCGATATGTTTTGCGTAAGGCCTATTTTGTGTTACTAATGCTATACTACTTCTACTACTACTACTACTACTACTACTAATCTTCTCTCTCTCTCTCTCTCTCTCTCTCTCTCTCTCTCTCTCTCTCTCTCTCTCTGCTCACTTCTTTCCTCGCTCTCAATAATTCGTGTTTTTTTCTTTTTCTTTCTCTTCTTTATGGTATACAGCTTGTCTCTCTTTTAGCACAGTTAGTCATCATCATCATCATCATCATCATCATCATCATCATCATCATCATCTGTTAATCCCATACGGCCTGCATCTCCGAGTCCCTTCCCTTTAAACTCCTATGGGTGATTATCTTTCTCTCTTTCTTTCTCTCTCTTCCTTTCTTTACGGTACATGAGGCACATCGAAAAGGAAGAAAGAATAGGGTAAAGAAGAAAAGTCGTAGAAATGTGAATAAAAGGAAAATATTGAAAAGGGAATTGAAGATGAAAAGAGAGGAAGAGGAAAATGAAGGGAAAAGGAGGAGGAGGAGAAGAAGGATGATGACGAGGAGATACGATAGAAAAAAAAATCAGAGGAGAAGGAGGAGGAGGAGGAGGAGGAGAAGGAAAACAAAGCAAAAGCGGAATAGAAGGAAAATAAGAACAGAGAAGAAGGAATAGGAACGAAAGGAACAGGAATGGAAGTATATGGAAAAGGAGTCGGAGGAAGAGAAAAAGGAGGAGGAGGAGGAGGAGGAGGAGTAATGGAGGAAAAACTAGGAATAATAGACGGAGAAGCAGAAAGCCTGGGAGGAATAGAGAGAGAAGGAGGAGGAGGAGGAGGAAGAGAAGGAGAGAAGAAGAAGGAGGAGGAGGAGGAGAGAAGGAGGAGGAGAAAGTAGAAAACGTAGGAGGAATAGAGAGAGAAGGAGGAGGAGGAAGAGAAGGAAGAGGAGGAGGAGGAGGAGAGAAGGAGGAGGAGAAAGTGTAATGGAAGAAGAAATAGGAAGAATAGACGAAAGACCAGAAAGCGTAGGAGGAATAGACAGAGGAGGAGGAGGAAGAGAGGAAGAGAAGGAAGAGGAGGAGGAGGAGGAGAGAAGGAGGAGGATAAAGTGTAATGGAAGAAGAAATAGGAAAAATAGACGAAAGACCAGAAAGCGTAGGAGGAATAGACAGAGGAGGAGGAGGAAGAGAGGAAGAGAAGGAGGAATAGAGAGAAAAGGAGGAGGAAGAGAAGGAGGAGGAGGAAAAGGAGGAGGAGGAAAAAGGATAAGCCACTATCATCAACCTGCAATGAAGTCCTTAACAAGATAATGGTGTAGTCCGAGCATCCTACATTACCCCAAGGATTTAGAGGAGGAGGAGGAGGAGAGGGTGGAGAGAGGAAGTGGAGGAGGAGGAGGAGGAGGAGGAGAAGGAAAAAAACGAAAAGGAGAAGAAAAAGGAGGAAGATAACAACGATGACGATATAACAGAAGAGGAAGAGGAAGAAGAAGATGATGATGATGATGATGAAGAACGAGATGAAGGGAAGAAGAAGCGAGAAAAAGAAAAAAATATGGTAAGCAAAGAAGGAATAGGAGGAGGAGGAGGAGGAGGAGGAGGGAGAGGATGAATTACAAGGATGTGAACGAGGATGAGAAAGAGATGACACGAGAGGAAGAAGAAGAAGAAGAAGAAGAAGAAGAAGAAGAAGAAGAAGAAGAAGAAGAAGAAGAAGAAGAAGAAGAAGAAGAAGAAGAAGAAGAAGAAGAAGAAGAAGAAGAAGAAGAAGAAGAAGAAGAAGAAGAAGAAGAAGAAGAAGAAGAAGAAGAAGAAGAAGAAGAAGAAGAAGAAGAAGAAGAAGAAGAAGAAGAAGAAGAAGAAGAAGAAGAAGAAGAAGAAGAAGAAGAAGAAGAAGAAGAAGAAGAAGAAGAAGAAGAAGAAGAAGAAGAAGAAGAAGAAGAAGAAGAAGAAGAAGAAGAAGAAGAAGAAGAAGAAGAAGAAGAAGATAGGACAACAGAACATAAAGAAGGAGGAGGAGGTAAGGAAGACCCCAAGAAGAAGAAGAAGAAGAAGAAGAAGAAGAAGAAGAAGAAGAAGAAGAAGAAGAAGAGGACAAAAGAAGAGACAACAGGACACGAAGGAACAGGAGGGGATAAGGAAGACGCCAAGAGGAGGAAGAAGAAGAAGAAAAGGAGGAGGAAGAGGAAGGGGGGGGGGGGACAACAGGACATAAGGACCAAGGGGGGAGGGGGGGAGGGGGGGGGAGGGGCCACACCCACGATCATCTGAGCTTGCAAAAACAAACGTCACCCATTAGCAGACGTTAAAGCTGCTGCCCTGTCCGTCTGTCTGTCTGTCTGTCTGTCTGTCTGTCTGTACGTATGTATGTATGTATGTATGTATGTATGTATGTATGTATGTATGTATGTCCAAGCCACATCCTCCACCCTCGACGCGGCACCCCATACACACAGACAGACAGACACACAGACAGACAGATAGATAGACACAGACAGACAAAGACAGAGAAATAGAGACAGATTGATTTTGAGACGGACAGAGATACAGAAAGGCAGAGGTACAGACAGACAGACAGACAGACAGACAGACAGAAAGAGAGACAGTTAGACAGAAATATAACTTCCAAGGCAAAGAAACTACAAAAGAAAAAAAGACAGACAGACAGACAGGTAGACAGACAGACAGAGAAAGATGGACATAAAAGATAAAGCCGATGATAAAGATTCAAAACAAAACAAAAAAAGAAAAAGAAGGAAAGAAGACCAAGGAGAGAATTAATGTAAACACGAAATTAGCGAAAGGAAAAGGAAAAGGAAGGAAGGAAGGAAGGAAGGAAGGACGGAAAAAAATAGGTGTCGAAAAAGTTAATGAAAGGGATGTGAGAGAGGAGAAAAAGAGGAGGAGGAGGAGGAGGAGGAGGAGGAGGAAGAAGAAGAGGAGGAGGAGGAGTGGACAAGAAAATGCATCTTCATCTTCTTCAGTTACGAGACCAAGAATAAAAAAAAATAAAAAAAGTGTACCATGTGTTGCTGAGGATCACACACACACACACACACACACACACACACACACACACACACACACACACACACACACACACACACACACACACAGGTAGCTAGCCGGAGGAAGAGAGAGAGACGGGAAAGGAAGAGGAGGGGAAGGTGCCGGAGGAGGAGGAGGAGGAGGAGGAAGAGGAGGAGAGGAAGAAGTGGACATTAGGAGGAGGAAGGAGGAAGGAGTGCCCCAGGGGAGGATTGGAGGCGGAAGAAGGGGGGGGAGGGGACACCACGAGGAGTAAGTGGGTGCTTCCTGCCCTCCCCTCCTCCCCTTCCCTTCCCTTCCCTTCCCTTCTCTTCCCCATCTCCCCTGCCTACCTCCCCTTCACTACCCAAATACCCTTCTTCAAACTGGTCTTCCTTCCCCTTCTTTCTCCTTATCATCATCATTTTCCTCCTCCTTCCCTTCCCTTCTCTTCCCTTCCCTTCTTTTCCCTACCTACCTTCCCTTCACTACCCAAATACCCTTCTTCAAACTGATCTTCCTTCCCATTCTTCCTCCTCATCATATAACAAAGCCAACACTATGCTCGGGTTCATAGCGAGGAACTTCGAGTGTAAAACGCCAGACGTGATGCTATCCTTGTATAATTCCATGGTAAGACCCCACCTCGAGTATGCAGTGCAGTTCTGGTCTCCTGATTACAGAAAGGACATTGATTTACAGGAAAGGATTCAACGACGAGCCACGAAGATGATTCCAACCTTAAGGGCCCAACCGTACGAGGAACGACTCAAGCGACTCAATCTCTTTACATTGGAGAAAAGACGCCTATGAGGGGATATGATTCAAGTCTTCAAGTACCTGAAAACCAACTCAAGATGTAACACAGACATTGGAAGGAATTTCTTTTCAAACCGAGTCATCCGCCACTGGAACAATCTTCCCTCAAAAGTAGGAAATGCGAATACCATCAACTCCTTCAAATATAGAATCGACCGTCACTTCGCTGCGTCGGGAGTAAACTGAATACCGAGGTGCTTTCATCTGCTCCTCAAGCCCCAAGTGGCTGTCGAGCAGATTAAATCACCAAAGCGGGCAACCTCGTAATAAGCCAATAGCCTTTCTGTTGCCTGCATTTCCATGTTTTCATAATCATCATTTTCCTCCCCCTTCTCTTCCTCCTCCTCTTCCTCCTCCTCCTCCTCTTTTCTACCCAAATCCCCTTTCTTCCCCTCTTTTAATTCCCCTTCGAAGTTTATCCTCCTCTTCTTCCTCTTCCTCAGTATCTTCCTTGGTCTTTCCTTCCCTTCTTCCCCTTCCCTAATGTCTTCCTCACCTCCTCTCCCCTCTCCTTGGTCCTCTTCTTCCCATTCATTATCTTCCTCCTCCTCTTCTCTTCCCTATCTACCTCCCCTTCTTCCTATTTTTTTTCCTCCTCCTTTGATCTTCTCTCCCTTTCTTCCTCTTCCTCAAATTCTTCCTCTCCTCTTCTCCCCTGTCTTTTCTCCTCCCCTTCCCTTCTTCCCTTCTATATCCCAATTCCTATGTCTTCTTCCCTTCCTCATCTCCCCTTCTTCCCCTCTTCCTCGACCTCCTCCTCCTCCTCCTCCACTATCTTTCCCTTCCTCTATCTCTCTCCACTGTCCCCACTCCCCTTTACTCCCCTTCCTCTTCCTCCTATCCTTTGTTTTATTACTCCTTTGTCTTCCCTCCTCTGCCTCCTCCACCGCCCCTCCTCTCTCTCTCCCTCTTCCCCTCTTCCATTCCCCCTTTTCCTCTCTTCTTCGTTCTTTAAAGGGAAAGGGAAAGGGAAAGGAAGGGGAGCCGGGGTGATAATAGTGAGGTTTGGGATTAAAGGTACCGCTCTCCTCTCCTCCTCCTCCTCCTCCTCCTCCTCCTCCTCCTCCTCCCCACCGTCACAGGATATAATGATGTCAAATGTGGAAATGTGACGTGTGTGTGTGTGTGTGTGTGTGTGTGTGTGTGTGTGTGTGTGTGTGTGTGTTGAGTGTTGTTATTTTTGTTGTTGTTTTTGTAGTAGTAGTAGTAGTCAAAAATATAATTACTACAGAAAGAAAGAAAGAAAAAAAGAAAGAAAGAAAGAAAGAAAGAAAGAAAGAAAAGAAAAAAATGAGAGAGAGAGAGAGAGAGAGAGAGAGAGAGAGAGAGAGAGAGAGAGAGAGAGAGAGAGAGAGAGAGAGAGAGAGAGAGAGAGAGAGAATTACATCAGGTGTCAGTGATTGCAGACGCCAGTGACCTTACCTGCCCCTCCACACTTTCTCTGTCAGCGCTCGCGAGACCAACAGGTGCAGCGGATGTGTGTGTGTGTGTGTGTGTGTGTGTGTGTGTGTGTGTGTGTGTGTGTGTGTGTACGTGACGTTAAGAGGTAAAACAGTGACGTGGACAAAGACAGGAAAAGAGAAAAAAAAAAAAGAGAAAACAACTAATACGACTACAACACACACACACACACACACACACACACACACACACACACACACACACACACACACACACACACACATAGATAACCAATAAAAAGCTAATCATGTAACCAACACACACACACACACACACACACACACACACACACACACACACACACACAGAGGCGAGCGGAAGTGATTGACTGAACGTAACCTCGAAACCCCGCCATGAGAGAGAGAGAGAGAGAGAGAGAGAGAGAGAGAGAGAGAGAGAGAGAGAGAGAGAGAGAGAGTAATTAAATATCCCGTCATCGCTCCGAGTGTAGTAATGAGAAACGTGACACTTAAATAAGTAACACACACACACACACACACACACACACACACACACACACACACACACACACACACACACACACACACGCACATAGATTGATCGGTGCTGGGTCCTCTGCTTTTTATTATTTACATCAATGACTTGGACACAGGAATTATTAGTGATGTCAGTAAGTTCGCAGATGATACCAAGATCGGTAGAGTAATCCAATCAGACAGCGACGCTAGCGTTCTCCAGGATGAGCTTGACAGACTATATGATTGGGCGGGGAAGTGGCAGATGGAATTCAATGTTGGGAAGTGTAGCATTCTGAGTGTAGGTAGGAATAACCCCTCACACAGTTACTCCTTAAATGACACTCTTCTAAGCAGGTCTGGGCGTGAGAGAGACTTAGGAGTCCTAGTGAGCGCTGACCTCCGTCCTAGGGCTCAATGCATTCAGGCTAAAAATCGGGCAAACAGAGTACTTGGTTTCAACTCAAGGAGCGTGAGCAATAGGAGCGCTGATCATCCTCAAACTTTACTTTTGCACTAGTTAGACTTCATCTCGATTATGCAGTTCAGTTCTGGTCCCCCTACTATAGAATGGATATCAAGGTGTTAGAATCTGTACAGAGGAGGATGACAAAGATGATTCAGGGGGTGAGAAGCTTGCCTTATGAAGACAGGCTGAAGCATTTAAATCTACACTCTCTAGAAAGGCTAAGGTTGCGAGGAGACTTGATCGAAGTCTATAAATGGATGAGGGGATTTAATAAAGGGGATTTCAATAAGATTTTGATAGTAAAAGAGCCAGGTAGGACGCGTGGCAATGGTTTTAAGTTAGACAAATTCAGATTCAACAAAGACATAGGCAAGAATTGGTTCACCAATAGAGTGGTGGACGAATGGAACAGGCTTGGGAGCCATGTTGTGGTGCCAATACCATAGATACATTCAAGAAGAGGTTAGATAAAGCCATGGATGGTGAGGTAAGGTGGGGTTGAGTGTACAGGAGCTGCCTTATATAGGCCAACCGGCCTCTTGCAGACTCCTAACGTTCTTATGTTCATATGTTCTTAAGTGTGTGAGAAGAATGTGATGAAAAGTAAAATGTGATGAAAAATAACTTTAAATGTGAAAATAAACGTAAAATGTGATGAAGAAATCGTTAAATGTGAAAATAAACGTAAAATGTGATGAAAAAACATTAAATGTGAAAATAAACGTAAAATGTGATGAAGAAATCGTTAAATGTGAAAATAAACGTAAAATGTGATGAAAAAAACATTAAATGTGAAAATAAACGTAAAATGTGATGAAAAAACGTTAAATGTGAAAATAAACGTAAAATGTGATGAAAAAAACGTTAAATGTGAAAATAAACGTAAAATGTGATGAAAAAAACGTTAAATGTGGAAATAAACGTAAAATGTGATGAAGAAATCGTTAAATGTGGAAATAAACGTAAAATGTGATGAAAAAAACGTTAAATGTGGAAATAAACGTAAAATGTGATGAAAAAACATTAAATGTGGAAATAAACGTAAAATGTGATGAAGAAATCGTTAAATGTGGAAATAAACGTAAAATGTGATGAAAAAACATTAAATGTGAAAATAAACGTAAAATGTGATGAAGAAATCGTTAAATGTGAAAATAAACGTAAAATGTGATGAAGAAATCGTTAAATGTGAAAATAAACGTAAAATGTGATGAAAAAACATTAAATGTGAAAATAAACGTAAAATGTGATGAAGAAATCGTTAAATGTGAAAATAAACGTAAAATGTGATGAAGAAATCGTTAAATGTGAAAATAAACGTAAAATGTGATGAAGAAATCGTTAAATGTGAAAATAAACGTAAAATGTGATGAAGAAATCGTTAAATGTGAAAATAAACGTAAAATGTGATGAAGAAATCGTTAAATGTGAAAATAAACGTAAAATGTGATGAAAAAACATTAAATGTGAAAATAAACGTAAAATGTGATGAAAAAAACGTTAAATGTGAAAATAAACGTAAAATGTGATGAAAAAAACGTTAAATGTGAAAATAAACGTAAAATGTGATGAAAAAAACGTTAAATGTGAAAATAAACGTAAAATGTGATGAAAAAACGTTAAATGTGAAAATAAACGTAAAATGTGATGAAAAAAACGTTAAATGTGAAAATAAACGTAAAATGTGATGAAGAAATCGTTAAATGTGAAAATAAACGTAAAATGTGATGAAGAAATCGTTAAATGTGAAAATAAACGTAAAATGTGATGAAAAAACGTTAAATGTGAAAATAAACGTAAAATGTGATGAAGAAATCGTTAAATGTGAAAATAAACGTAAAATGTGATGAAAAAAACGTTAAATGTGAAAATAAACGTAAAATGTGATAAAAAAACGTAAAATGTGACAAAAAAAAACCCGCAATGTCACCAAAAAAAACGCAAAATGTGATTAAAAAAACGTCATAAATAAACGTAAAATGTTGTCAAATACGTTATAAAATCATCTATACGAAGCATTACGAACCTGATTCATTCCAGTAATAATTATATGAACAGGTGACGAGAAACAGGTAACACACACACACACACACACACACACACACACACACACACACACACACACACACACACACACACACACACACACATAATTTAACCTTCCCATATATAAAACTCGTGAGATATGGAAGAAATTGAATCCATGGGTAGTATAGACGAAGAGCATTTACGATTAAACAATAAATAAAATAATAAATAAGAGAAATAAAAGAAGAAAATAAGCAATAAAGAATAAATGGATGAATATGGAAATGGGAAAATATAACAATAAGAAAAGGACTTAAAATCGGTAAAATAAAACTATGCAAATATAAATAACACCAACATACAAACACACAAACTCTCTCTCTCTCTCTCTCTCTCTCTCTCTCTCTCTCTCTCTCTCTCTCTCTCTCTCTCTCTCTCTCTCTCACCTGAAGGTCACGTGACGGGATATTATGTTGATATGAAGCCCCGGAAGGAGCTCGAACGGGGGATATCCAGGATGAACACACGATTACGTCTTCAGGAGCCTCGTAACGCGCCCCCTACGTACACTCCATGGCTGCAGAGGACACCGAGGAAGACCAGGATGACGTTGACGATGACTCTTCTTAGTCCTCACACGTAAGCCAAAATCACAATACTAATTCCACGTACTAAAGTCTGAGATATCTTTGCACTTTCTTGCCCCTAAAAATTGAAGTCCAGGTTTCTTGTGTGTGTCTGTGTATGTGTTTGTGTGTGTGTTTGTTTGTTTGTTTATGCCACACGAAGACGCCTTAATCCACTTCTAATAGGTCAATTGAACAGTGGAGTCAGTATAATCTATCCACTTTCTGAGCCAAAAATTGAAGTTGTCTCTCTTTCTGTGTCTGTGTGTGTGCGTGTGTGTGTTTGTTTATGCCACACGAAGACGCCTTAATCCACTTCTAATAGGTCAATTGAACAGTGGAGTCAGTCAAATCTATCCACTTTCTGAGCCTAAAATTGAAGTTCACTCTCTCTTTCTGTGTCAATGCGTGTGTTTGTGTGTGTTTGTTTATGCCACACCAAGACACCTCAATCCACCACTCCTCGTCCGGCTAATGGGTCGAGTGAGTGAGTGAGCGAGTGAGTGAGTGAGTGGAGAGGAGGTGACTGTCACGGACCTCAGTAATACATCCGCCCAGAGGAAGTCTTGGCTGTCCCTTTGGCTCTGGGGTCCACGTCCTCCCCGGCCCTCGCGTCCTGGTTGGTTAGTGCTGCTTGGTTGTTTTTCCTCTTTGTCTTCTTTGTTTAGTCTTGTCTTCTTCTTGTCTTCCTCTACTTGTCTTCTTCTTGTCTTCCTCTAGTTGTCTTCTTCTTGTCTTCCTCTACTTTTCTTCTTGTCTTCCTCTAGTTGTCTTCTTGGTTGTTTTTCTTCTTTGTCTTCCCTGTTTAGTCTTGTCTTCTTCTGGTCTTCCTCTACTTGACTTCTTCTTGTCTTCCTCTAGTTGTC
>NC_066575.1:6128013-6133013 GCF_024679095.1 Eriocheir sinensis | reverse complement strand
GCAGCTGAAAAAAATGAAAGAAAAGAAAGAAAGAAAAAGAAGATAAAATACTAGTGAAGTTTTCCTACGTAATTATATTTAAACTGCAACTATTAAAAAGAAAATATTAAAACGACTACTACTACTACTACTACTACTACTACTACTACTACTACTACTTTCATTTTTTCTTTCTCTCTTTCTTTCTTTCTTTCTTTTTTCTTCTTTCTTTCTTTCTTTCTGTTTCCTTTCTACTACTACTACTACTACTACCACTACTACTACTACTACTACTACCACTACTGCTACTATTACTACTACTACTACCACTACTACTACTACTACTACTACTACTACTGGCACCCATAACAACTTCATCACTCAACTCATCACCACCACCATCACCACCACAGCTGTTTTCCACCCTCGTCATCACCCTCATAGTCATCACCATTTTAATTGATGATGACACTCCAAATATCACAACACCAAATCATCACCACGGTCACCACGAGGACTGCTCCGTCATCACCACCACCACCACCACCACTGTCATCACAAACATCATTGCTATTATTGTTTCTTCTTATCATCATCACCAAATCACCACCATCACCACCATCACCACCACCACTGTCACCACTAAAACATCATTGCTATCACTATTTCTTATCCTCATCACCAAGATACCACCATCATCACCATTAACGTCATCACCACCACTGTCACCACAACCACTGTCACCACCAACACATCATTGCTATCATTGTTTCTTCTAATCATCATCACCAAGACACCATCATCACCATTAACACCATCATCACCACCATATCAGTCACCACTAAAACAAGCGTTGTCAGTACCCACCCCTCAAGTCATCACCAATATAATTATCATCACTACTATAACAACACATTACGCTTCACCACCACCACTACAATCACCTTTAAACCCTGCAATTTCAACCACAACCAGCACTCACCACCACCCTCACCATTTTCGCATAACTGTCATCACCTTTAATTAAGCTCTCTAACAACCACAACCACCTCGATAACCACCATCAACACCACCACCACACCACTCCATCACCACCTCTCACCACCACTATCACCACCACGCTCACAAAACCACCACTAACCTTCATAACACCACCACCACAACACCACTAACACCACCTCCACTCTGACAGCCATTCAGTTCTCAAGCTCACTAATCCTCCATCCCAAGTCAGGACCAGTGCCACGATGTCAAGAGTATCAGTGAGTGCCAACCCGCCTCAGAGCTTACCGTGCCAGACCTATGCGCGCTAGTCCTCACCGGGCGGCTCTTGAAGTGCCAGTGGTGAGTGGTGACCCTCATTTGGGGATTTGTCCTAGTGGCACTACTTGGCAACCCTCCCTCCCCTCCCCCTCCGAGCCCGGCCTGTCCTGCGGGTTCCCCTCTAGTTCATTAAGGATATGTTTTTTATGGGTCATTTTTTGTTGTTGTTGTTTTGTTCGGTTGTGGTTGTGGTAAGTGAGACATGTCCCCTGTGGTCTTTGTTTACTTTCTCCTATACCGGCTGGCTCTCTCTGTCTGTCTGTCTGTCTGTCTGTGCTGCAATGAGTAATGAGGGTGGTTGGGTATGGCTTGAGGGTCGTATTTTAAAACATTTCGTCGCCCAAGTTCACATATTTGACATGGCTTTCGGAGGAGCTGTAGGCCTTTCCAGGGGTAGTCTTATGACCCTGGTGGTAGTTTGACCCTTCTTCTGTGCCATGAACCTTAAAAAACACTCATGAAAAACAGATTGGTCCCCTCTTTGACCTTTAGAAATAGTTGATGTGAGAAGCGATGGTGTCTTAAAATACGGCCCTCCCCACGATGGAGATTTAAAAGGATCACAATAATAAATGAGAAACTTACACTGGAAAAGTCCGATAATGTTATGCTAAGGGTGGTTGAGTATCGCTAGAGCCCAGTAATGGAAGATAAGGGGAAGAAAATTAGTGAAAAAAAAGAGAAATGCATGGAAAGAAAAAATGACACAAAAATAGAAAGAAAGAAAAGAAGAAAATAAGAAGTAAGGAAAGATAGGAAGAAAGAATGAAAGAAAGAAAGAAGGAAGGAAAAAGCAAAGAAAGAAGGGAAGACATATATAAAAAGGAGAAAAAGAAAGAAGGATAGAAACTGAAAGAATAAAAAAAGAATCAAGGGAGAAAGGAAGGAAGAAAGAGAAAAGAAACAAAGAAAAAAAGAAAAAATAGAACAGAGAAGGAAAGAAAGAAAGAAAGGAGAGATAGAGAGAACGAGAGAGAGAAGGAAGGAAGGAAGAAAGAGAAAAACAAAGAAAGAAAGAAAGAAAAAATAGAACAGAGAAGGAAAGAAAGAAAGAAAGGAGAGATAGAGAGAACGAAAGAGAGAAGGAAGGAAGGAAGAAAGTAAGAAGAAAACAGGAAGAAGAAGAAAGAAAAGAAAAAAGAAAAAATAGTACGGTTAGTCAGAGAGATACACTGAAAATAAGTCACACAATGCTTACTTACAACCTCAAACTCTCAGAGACCCCAAAACTCCCCTCGAAGAAGCACGAACTCAACACCATCATAGGGAAAAGAAAACGCTTGCCAGTGAATGAAACTCAAGCCCGAACGTGTCATGCATCCGTTCTCTGCCTTAAGACGAAGAAACTATTTTTAGATGAACGTTCCAGATTCCAAGGAGTGGCATCGTTTGTGTATGAGACTTCTAATTATATATTCGGATAATTGTGGCTGCTTACAAGACTTAACGTTTACTTATAAGTGGAAAAGAAGAGAAGGAGAGACAGAAAGAAGGAATGATAGAGAGAGAGAAAGAGAGAAAGAAGGAATTAAGAAAGAAAGGAAGAAGAAAAGAAGGAAGAAAAAGAAAGAAAGAAAGAATGATAGAGAGAGAGAAAGAGAGAAAGAAGGAATTAAGAAAGAAAGGAAGAAGAAAAGAAGGAAGAAAAAGAAAGAAAGAAAGAAAAGAACTGACTTGTACCCGGAAAATGTGGATACTGAAAAAAAAAGGATAAGAAAGAGATAAAAAGGAGGAAAAGAAGAAAGAAAGAAAGAAGGAAGGAAGGAAAGATAGAGAAAGAGAGAAGACAGGAAGGAAAGGAAGAAATAAATAAAGAAAGAAAGAAAGAAGGAAGGAAAGATAGAGAAAGAGAGAAGAAAGGAAGGAAAAGAAGAAAGAAATGAAGAAAGGAGAGAAAGAAAAGAAGAAAGAAAGAAAGAAAGAAAGAAGGAAAGATAGAGAAAGAGAGAAGAAAGGAAGGAAAGGAAGAAAGAAATGGAGAAAGGAGAGAAAGAAAAGAAGAAAGAAAGAAAGAAAGAAAGAAAGAAGGAAAGATAGAGAAAGAGAGAAGAAAGGAAGAAAAGGAAGAAAGAAATGGAGAAAGGAGAGAAAGAAAAGAAGAAAGAAAGAAAGAAAGAAGGAAAGATAGAGAAAGAGAGAAGAAAGGAAGAAAAGGAAGAAAGAAATGAAGAAAGGAGAGAAAGAAAAGAAGAAAGAAAGAACTTATTACTTATACTTATACTTATTTATATGTTTACTTATAAGTGGATACGTTCATGACTTGTACCCGGAAAAATGTGGATACTAAAAAAAAAAAAAAAAAAAAGAAGGAAAAAAAGGAATAAAAAAAGAAAGAAGGAAGGAAAGATAAAGAGAGAAAGGAAGGAAAGAAAGGAAAGGAAGGAAGAAAAGAAAAGAAAGAAAGAACATATTACTTATCTATATTTACTTATACATAGAAAGAAAGAAGAAAGAAAGAAAAGAAGAAATAAAAATATCCATGTATTGTCTCAAATAGTTTAAATATCAGGATTCTTTACCAAATAAAAAAAAAAATTACATACATTACTTGCCAAACACATTAAAGAACAAACCAAAACAATTAAGTACTATCAGAAAATTAGGTTAGGTTACGTTAGTCTAGATTAGGTCAAGTCAGGGGCTATGCTAGGTAAGATTAGGCTAGGTCAGGTCAAGTTAAATACATTACTTGCTAAACACATTAAAGAACAAACCAAAACAATTAAGTACTATCAAAAAATTAGGTTAGGTTACGTTAGTCTAGATTAGGTCAAGTCAGGGGCTATGCTAGGTAAGATTAGGCTAGATCAGGCCACGTCAGGTCAGGTCAGGTCAATGTCAGGCTACGTGGGGTCTCTCGTGTGCCTCCCTCCCTGCCTGCCTCGGAACTCCATGGGCTGCGGGAGCCATGGGTTGATGACGCAATGTTGTAATGAAAGCAATTATGTCCTTAATGTGTGCCTCGCTCCCCGACCCTCAACGTGATCACTGTCGCCAGCTGTTGGAAGCAGCTGGCGACGCCCTCCTGTCTCTAAGAGTTCAACGGCGACTAAAGGAAGAAGAAGAAGAAAAGAGGAAGAGGAAGAAGAACTAGAAGAAGAAGAAAAGGAGAAAGAAGAACTAGAAGAAGAAAAGAGAAAGAGGAAGAAGAACTAGAAGAAGAAAAGAGAAAGAGGAAGAAGAACCAGAAGAAGAAAAGAGAAAGAGGAAGAAGAACTAGAAGAAGAAGAAGAAAAGGAGGAAGAGGAAGAACTAGAAGAAGAAGAAGAAGAAAACAAGAAGAACAAGGACAAGAACAAGAAAAAGAACAACAACAACAACAACGAGGAGAAGAAGAAAAAGAAGGAAAAAAAAGATAAAAGGAAAACAAGAGGAGGAAAAGAGATACCATGCTGCGTCGCTGATAAGATCTTCAGAGGAAAAAACAACTATCGTATTGCTTCACAGGAAATTTAAAGAAGGAAAAAAAAATATTGTACGATTCCTAAAAATTCGAAGAGGGGAGAACCGCCACTTACCATGACTATTTTTCACTTATTCTCGTTTTATTCATTACGCAATAGACAAAAAAACGTAACCTCTATTAAGCAGCTCTGAAAAAAAAATATGAAAAAATAGATGAACGATATTTGCAGGAAACTTAATAAAAGGGAACAACGCACTTTTTCTTTCTCTTTTAAGTGTATTTCCTTCCCTTG
>NC_066575.1:6115513-6125513 GCF_024679095.1 Eriocheir sinensis | reverse complement strand
CATCACAACCTGCCTGTCGCCTCCTCGTATACAGGTGACGAACGAACACACAGAAACACCTCCTGCTGATCCCCACCACGAGCACGAGGTCACACACACACACACACACACACACACACACACACACACACACACACCATTCACCGCCTCCCCATATCAGTTCGTGGTCTGTGGTGTCCTTGATGTCTTAAGTTTGGTTGAGTTTGGTTTGGTTTTGGTTAGGTTAGGTAAGTTTGGTTTAAGTCAGGTTAAGTTAGGTTAGGTTTGGTTAGGTTAGGTTAGATTAGGGTAAGTTAGGGTGGCTTTGGATAGGTGACGTTAGGTAAAGTTAGGCTAGGTTAGGTTAGGTTTGGTTAGGTCAGGTTAGATTAGGGTAAGTTAGGTTGGGTTTGGTTAGGTCAGGTTAGATTAGGGTAAGTTAGGTTGGCTTTGGATAGGTGACGTTAGGTAAAGTTAGGTTAGGTTAGGTTAGGTTTGGTTAGGTCAGGTTAGATTAGGGTAAGTTAGGTTGGCTTTGGTTAGGTGACGTTAGGTAAGTTTGGTTGAAGTCAGGTTAAGTTAGGTTAAGTTTGGTTAGGTCAGGTTAGATTAGGGTAAGTTATGTTGGGTTTGGTTAGGCCAAGTTAGATTAGGGTAAATTAGGTTTGGTTTGGTTAGGTGATGTTAGGTTAGGTTTTGGTTTAGTCAGGTTGGTTTAGGTTAGGTTAGGTTAGGTCAGGTTAGATTAGGATATAGGGGCTATTACACTGGGCAAATTTTCCGTGGATCTTCAGTCAAACCACGATTTCCGCTGGCGTGGTTCTCATATTTCCGTCGTTTTCTAACGTGTCCACGATCTTCCAAAGCTACGGTAGATTTCACCGAAGAACGACGGTATTACTCACCATCATCATCAGCAATAACAAGAAACAAAGGAGAACCACGCCAGCGGAAAAAGTGGTTTGACTGAAGATCCACGGAAAATTTGCCCAGAGTAATAGCCCCTTAAGTTAGGTTGTGTTTGCCCGATACCATTAAGACTATGGACCTAACACTTCCTAGATCGGCAAAGTGGGTCGGTCATGCGTGCTAAAGACCAGAAGGAATCATAATTTTTGCATATGCTACACACACACACACACACACACACACATATATATATATATATATATACATAAGCCTAAGGAATGATGTGATGTAACTTGATAAAATACAGGAACTTATAAGAGCTTGACTTAATCCCGTAAAAATCATAATATGCCAACACAAAAAAAGATAAGTACACACACACACACACACACACACACACACACACACACACACACACGGGGATTATAGAAGGAGGCACATGACATGACCGCAATACTCGATCCTCTCAAAAAAAAAAAAAAAGCGAAATAAAAAAAGGTATTCGTTAGAGTTTCATGTCTCATCAACAGTAGCATTAGAAACCGCAAAACACACACACACACACACACACACACACACTCAACATGAAACAGCAAACCATGTAATTATTTAAAAAGATTAGACAAAAACAAAACTTAAATAATAGGAAACAAAACACACGCAGATAATTATATATGTAAATGAGGATGTATGAACGAAAAAAGAAAACATTATATAAAGACCTGAAATAAAGAAAACCCAGTGAGAGATGACAAAGAAAACAAATATATGGTATACTTAAGAGAATTTTGAAAGTATTGTAAAGGAAGAAGAGTTTAAGAAAAGTTAGTTAAGTGTAAGTACGAAAAATTAACAATGGATAAAAAAAAAACAGGAAAAAAGAAAACAGTGACTAAAAAATAAAGAGAAAACAAATATTTACAATTCTGAAGGCAAATTTGAAAGCACTAAAAGAAAAAAAAGTGAAGTGTACGAAAAATAAACATGATAAAGCAAAAAAAAAAGGAAATATATAGTGCTTAAGACAAATTTCAAAACACTGTGAAGGAAGAAGAGTTGTAGAAGAGTTAAGAATCTGCGAAAATAACATTATATAAGGAACAGTGATAAAAAAAACGCAGTAAAAAAATTAAAAAAACAACAATACATATATAAGAAAATACAGACATCGAATATGCATACAATTCACACACACACACACACACACACACACACACACACACACACACACACACACACACACACACACAGATCCTTCCTTACTTCCCTCTCTCCTTCCCTTCCTCCAACCCTCCCTCACTCAATCCTTCCTTCCCTTTCTCTCCTACACACACACACACACACACACACACACACACACACACACACACACAGATCCTTCCTTACTTCCCTCTCTCCTTCCCTTCCTCCAGCCCTCCCTCACTCAATCCTTCCTTCCCTTTCTTTCCTACACACACACACACACACACACACACACACACACACACACACACACACACACACACACACACACACACACACACACACAGATCCTTCTTACTTTAAATTTCCTCCCTCCTTCCTTCCCTCCATCCAACACACACACTAAATCCCTCATTCCCTTTCTCTCCTACACACACACACACACACACACACACACACACACACACACACACAGATCCTACTTACTTTAAATTTCCTCCCTCCTTCCTTCCCTCCATCCAACACTCCCTCACTCAATCCCTCTTTCCCTTTCTTTCCTACACACACACACACACACACACACACACACACACACACACACACACACACACACACACACACACATATACATACATAAGCAAAACACTTCTCATTTTCAGACATCAGAAAATAGAAAAAAATTAAAAACGAAAATCAAATACTCACGTTGTTGAGATCCACTTGGCAAACAGCGAAGAACGTAACACAGGCCTTTTAAAACACACTTAAAAAACAGACCTCAATGCAGACGAGTATTAGCTCCCGAGGGTTCTGGGAATGACTGACTGACACTTCCAAGACGGCGAGGCGGTCACATACACACACACACACACACACACACACACACACCTAGTAGAGTTGGTGAAGATGATGGTGATGATGATGATGGTAGTGAGTCTGGTGGTTATCTTACACGCCATCCTACACACACACACACACACACACACACACACACGCACACACACACACAGGAGCTTTGATGATAATGGCTGTTTTGTGAGATGGTGATGATGATGGTGACAGTCTCTCTCTCTCTCTCTCTCTCTCTCTCTCTCTCTCTCTCTCTCTCTCTCTCTCTCTCTCTCTCTCACTAAACCTAAGCAAGCACATTTTTATTTTTATTTCCTCAAGGTCACACATAACCTTCCCCCCCTTCTCTCTCTCTCTCTCTCTCTCTCTCTCTCTCTCTCTCTCTCTCTCAGCAGGGGTCGGACCTTTCCACAAACTTGTTATGAAGCCTCGGACCGTCCAATTGACCCCTCACGCTAAATATAGAGGGAGTGCAGCTGGTCCTCCTCCTCCTCCTCCTCCTCCTCCCTCTCTTCCTATATCCCTCCCTTGAGTCTTCCTTCCCTTTCCTTACAGTCCTCTTAAGTCGTGTTTATCCAATTTATTTTTATTTCCATTCTTCATTTTTTAGGTGCTTGAGGAAATAAAAAAATAAAATGTGCTTGGTTAGGTTTAGTGCGTGTGTGTGTGTGTGAGAGAGAGAGAGAGAGAGAGAGAGAGAGAGAGAGAGAGAGAGAGAGAGAGAGAGAGAAGAGGGGAAGGTTATGTGTGACCTTGAGGAAATAAAAATAAAAATACGTAATTACAGTGAAAAAAAAATCAAATTAATATAAAAAAGATGTGATGGAGAGAGAGAGAGAGAGAGAGCGCCGGTAAACTGTCCTGAGGGATCTCTTCGACGGCCCCAACTCGCTTGTGGCGCGGACGAATTTTATTTATAGTGTCTGCCGTGATGTATGACTCTTGCTTGGCCCATTCTGACGTGCAGCTTCCCTTCTTCCCTTTTTCTTCACTCTCTTCTTCCTTTCATCCTCTTCTTCAGCTTCCCTTCTTCCCTTTTTCTTCACTCTCTTCTTCCTTTCATCCTCTTCTTCAGCTTCCCTTCTTCCCTTTTTCTTCACTCTCTTCTTCCTTTCATCCTCTTCTTCAGCTTCCCTTCTTCCCTTTTTCTTCTCTCTCCTTCCTTTCATCCTCTTCTTCAGCTTCCCTTCTTCCCCTTTTTCTTCACTCTCTTCTTCCTTTCATCCTCTTCTTCAGCTTCCCTTCTTCCCTTTTTCTTCACTCTCTTCTTCCTTTCATCCTCTTCTTCAGCTTCCCTTCTTCCCTTTTTCTTCACTCTCTTCTTCCTTTCATCCTCTTCTTCAGCTTCCCTTCTTCCCCCTTTTCTTCTCTCCCCCAACCGCTTATTATCCTTAAATAGATGAAGATTATCAGTTAGCTGACCTCCCATTCCTCCTCCTCCTCTTCTTCCTCCTCCTCCTCCTGGCCTTCCTCACCCTCCTTTCCTTTCTTCCCTTCTCTCCTTTGTTTTTGTTTTTTTTTATTTATTTTCTGCCACCTTGTTATCCTGTTATCATCATTATCATCATCATCTTTCTCTCTTCTCCCTTTTCCTCCTTCCCTTCTCTCCTTCTTCCTCTCCTTTCTTCCTTCTTCCTCTTCTCCCCGTCTTCCTTCCCTACTCTTCTCCGTGTCTTTTAATCCTTCTTTCTATTCATTTTCTTCCTTCTTCTCTTCCTCATTCCCTCTCTCCTCCTCTTCCTCCTTTCTTCCTTCTTCCTTCTCCTCTTCCTGTCTTCCTTTCCCTACTTCTCATATCCACTCATTCTCTTCCTTCCTCTCTTCCTCATTCCCTCCCTTCTCCTCTTCCTCCTTTCATCCTTCTTCCTTTTCTTCTCCCTATCTTCTTTCCCTAATTTTCTCCGTCTCCTTTAATTCTTCTTTCCACTCACATTCTCTTTCTTCTTCTCTTCCTCCATTCTTTCTCTCCTCTCTCCTTTTCTCTCTCCATCAATTCTTCTTCACACCCATTCTCTTCCTCCATCTTTCCTTCCCTCCCTCCTCTTCTCTCTTTTATATCTTATTCCTCTTACTCTCCACCCTCATCTTCATCAATTCTTCTATCTACTCATTCTGTTCCTCCTCCCATTCTTTCCTCTCTCCTCTCTCTCATGTCTCCTTTCCTCCATCCTCTCGTCTTCATCAATCCTCTCCTTCTCTCTGTCCCCCCCCCTCTATCTCTCTCTCTCACACCTCGTTTATTTTCCCAGCAACAAAAGGCTCTTCATGGCTCCTTGGGGGACGCCGTTGTTGTGTGTAGTAATCTCCCGCCCCTTTGAGCCTCTCCTTGTAACACAGTGTTGCCAAAACCCATGAAACGCGACCCCGCAACACAACCCACGGACCAACAAACAACGAGACTAATAAACACTCATTAGACACACAAACACATGCACACACTGAGAGATAGATAGATAGATATATAGAGATAGATAGATAGATAGACATAACATGAACCAACAAACAATGGCACAAACACTTATTAGAACACAAACACACGCACACACAGGGAGAGAGAGAGAGAGAGAGAGAGAGAGAGAGAGAGAGAGAGAGAGAGAGAGAGAGAGAGAGAGAGAGAGAGAGAGAGAGATTGATAGACAACACCTGAAAGAACAAACAACGAGGCTTTATATTTAGCATTAGTTAGACCTCATCTTGACTATGCGGTTCAGTTCTGGTCACCTTACTATAGAATGGATATCAAAATGTTAGAATCGGTGCAGAGGAGGATGACTAAGATGATTCAGGGGTTGAGAAACTTGCCATACGAGGAAAGACTCAAACAGTTAAGCTTGCATTCTCTAGAAAGGCGAAGGGTGCGTGGAGACATGATCGAGGTTTATAAATGGATGAAGGGCTTTAATAAGGGGGATATTCATAAGGTTTTGTTGGTAAGAGAACCGGGTAGGACACGAAGTAATGGGTTTAAACTGGATAAATTCAGATTCAACAGGGACAAAGGCAAAAATTGGTTTACTAACAGGGTGGTGGATGAGTGGAATAGGCTTAGCAGTCATGTGGTGAGTGCCAATACAATTGTCACATTCAAAAATAGATTAGATAAATTCATGGACAGCGATATTAGGTGGGGTTAGATACACGGGAGCTTAGGTTCAAAGGAGCTGCCTTGTACAGGCCTACCGGACTCTTGCGGACTCCTACGTTCTTATGTTCTTATAAGCACTCATTAGAGCACACACCACTCCGATAGCTCAGTCGGTTAAAGCCCTGCACTGCCAGGCTTCGCGGAGTGGCAGGCAGAGGTTCGAGCCCCGCTCAGCGCGAGTTTTTCAGCTGACTAGGGGTGGTTACACTCCCCCATTGAGCAAGGGGGATGGGGTGTGTGGTGTGTGAGGTCCTGGCAGTACCCAGAGATCGACTAAAGAGCCTTGTTGTAATCGGAAGGGTACTTGCTGGCGATTGTGAGTCCAACTCGTGATCAGGCCGTGGGGAAATACACACACACACACACACACAGGCAAGCACTAATGAATCTTAATTGGACTTATTGCCGAGACTGGGACGTTGGCACATACTCGAAGGGGGAGGAATAAGGGGGAGAGGGGTAGAAATTAAAGGGTCTCTCTCTCTCTCTCTCTCTCTCTCTCTCTCTCTCTCTCTCTCTCTCTCTCTCTCTTAGTGTCTTGGTGGAGAACAAGAACAAGAGCAGGAACGAAAACAAGAAAAAAAACAGAAGCAGAAAAAATGAAAAAGAAAAAAAAAAAAAAAAAAAGGGAAAATAAGAACAAGATGAACAAGAGCCAAAACAAAAACAACAACAACAATATATATGTGTGCGTGTGTGTGTGTGTGTGTGAGAGAGAGAGAGAGAGAGAGAGAGAGAGAGAGAGAGAGAGAGAGAGAGAGAGAGAGAGAGAGAGAGAGAGAGAGAGAGAGAGAGAAAGCAATACTAACAACAATAGGATACAAAACAAAACAACCTTGAAAAACAGGACTTATCACAAACACACCCATCGCCAAATACAGCGTTGAGGCAAAAACAGAAATAATTAATGTTAAGCTGACCACCACCACCACCACCACCACCAGCTGACCCACGCTTGAAGGAGGGCGGTGTCTGGTGGTCACTGGAGAGGGTAATTATCGTGGTCAGCGAGCGACTCCACGTGATGAGTTTATGCCAAGGAGACGAAGCAAGTGTTTAATTATTGGGTTGGCGAGAAAGACCAGATTAACAACAGACACCACCAACAATAGTCTTTTCTTGGTCTTTATCTCTACTTCCATGGCCGCTCCCACTGGGCTACTGCTATTTTTTTTTCTAACAACAAAGGAGACAGCTCAAGGGCACACAAAAAAAGAAAATAATAAAAAAAGCCCGCTACTCGCTGCTCCTACAAAAAAGAATCAAAAGAGGTGGCCGAAAGAGAGGTCAGTTTCGGGAGGATTGTCTGTCTGTCTGTCCGTCTGTCTGTCTCTATGCCTATCTGTCTATCTATCTTTCCGTCTATCTGTCTATATGTCCTTTCCCTTTCATCTCTTAATCAGTGCATCTTTTTTATTCATTTGTTTTTATCTTTTCTTTCTTTTATAATTATTTTTTTCACATAGATCTGGCTGTTTTCATCTATCTATCTATCTGTCTGTCTGTCTGTATGCCTGTCTGTCTGTTTACCTGTCTGTCTGTCTGTCTGCCTGTATGTCTCTCTGTCTGTCTGCCTGTATGTCTATCTGTCTGTCTACCTGTACACACACACACACACACACACACACACACACACACACACACACACGGCCGCATATGCCCAATCTCTCTAGGGCTATGTGGTTCCCGAGTAAAGGCGCTTAGCTGGAGCTTTGAAACTAACCACGGGGTACTCTGGAAAATAACTTCAATGTGATTCCCACTCAAAATATACTAGCAAACTCCAAAATCACTTATTCCAATCTATCTTAACCTAACTTCATCTAGCCTGCCCTGTTCAAGAGTGGACGTCACATTCCAGCAGAGAGAAGGGGAATACGCCACCAGGCCGGAGCTCCACCACCAAGGAGTAATCGGGAGTGAGGAGAACCGTCAAAGGGCCTAACGTCACTTATGAGAGAGAGAGAGAGAGAGAGAGAGAGAGAGAGAGAGAGAGAGAGAGAGAGAGATGGGGAAGAGGACGTAACATCAACCTTCACTCTGATATATATATTGGACCTGACACCTTATAGTAGTAGTAGTAGTAGTAGTAGTAGTAGTAGTAGTAGTAGTAGTAGTAGTAGTAGTAGTAGTAGTAGTAGTAGTAGCAGTAGTAGTAGCAATAGTAGTGGTAGTATAGCAGTAGTAGTAGTAGTAGTAATAATAGTAGTAGTAGTAGTAGTAGTAGTAGTAGTGGGGGGTCAGTGGTCAGGCCCCCGAGGTAATGACAGCTTGGTTCCGAGTTCCATCAGCCCCTCCCAAGCCTGGCCATTAGACTTCCTGCTACCGTCGGGTGGCCGAACACCCCAAAGGCCTATCCGTCAACCCTAACGAGGAGGAACGCGAGGCTCGACCATAGGGAGTAACTAAATTAACTAAACAAAGAGACCCATTGACCATAATCCACACTTCCATAGGATCTGACCAGACACTTTGAGGTTCTCGCGATAACCTCTTTGGATTCTTTTTGTGAGCAGCGAGTAGTGGGCTTTTTTTTTTTTATTATTGTTTACTTTTTTGTGCCCTTAAGCTGTATCCTTTGTTGTAAAAAAAAAAAAAAGACAAGAGTAAGGAATCGAAACAAACACATAATTGTCGCTTTTATAAGTTATACGATTTTGATAACCACGAAAATAAACACAAAAGAACACTAAAAGAAATATCAATAGGTCTAGCTAATACCCGATCACAATGATGCAAAAAAGACCATTATATATCTACTGAATTGTAAAACTGAAACTTATATTTATTGTAGAGAAAGAATGTGGTAGTATTAATTTGTGATTTTGATGGGATTGAGGAAGGAAGGGGAAGTGAAGAGAAGGAATGGTGTGTTGGAAAGTTTCGTTTAGTCGGCGCAACATCTGTGGTCATATGCCGGGATTGAGGAAGGAATGGGAAGTGAAGAGAGGGAACGGTGTGTTGGAAAGTTTCGTTTAGTCGGCGCAACATCTGTGGGAGTAGAGAGAGATGTTGGTGTGTGTGTGTGGTGATATTGTAGAATTAGGGGAGAGAGAAACACAGAGATGAATGTTGTGTTAGTGTGAGTGATAGGATAGGAAGTGAAGAGGGGGAATGTTGTGTTGGAAAGTTTCGTTTAGTCGGCACAACATCTGTGGTCATATGTGTGAGGATATTATAGGAATTAGGGAGAGTCAGAAACAGAGAGATGAACGGTGTGTTGGAAAGTTTCGTTTAGTCGGCGCAACATCTGTGGTCATATGCCGGAGAATGGTGTGTTAGTGTGAGTGATATTGTAGGAATTAGGGAGAGTCAGAAACACAGAGATGAATGTTGTGTTAGTGTGAGTGATATTATAGGAATTAGGGAGAGTCAGAAACACAGAGATGAATGTTGTGTTAGTGTGAGTGATATTGTAGGAATTAGGGAGAGTCAGAAACACAGAGATGAATGTTGTGTTAGTGTGAGTGATATTGTAGGAATTAGGGAGAGTCGGAAACATGGAGATGGAATGTTGTGTAAGAGTTATTAAGTAGATATTCTAAGACGCTCCCGCCTTCCACGTCAATTAACTATACATAGGGCAAAAAGGGGATTAACCAGGATATGGGCGAGTAGCGGGCTTATTTTGTACTTTTTATTGCCCTTTGAGCCGTGTCCTCTGATGTAAGAAAAAAATCATGGATGCTTTTCCACTTTTCATCGTACAGAAGCATAGTCAAGGTACAACCAGGGTCATAAAGCTACCCAAGGAAATGCCCACAACTCCTAAGAAAGCCTTATGAAATGTAGGTGTTGGGGAGATGAAATTAAGAAATCGACACATGGTCATATTGAAGAGACTGGAAATTAATAGAGTGGGAAGTTGAACAGAGGTACGAGGTATAGGACCATGAGGAATTAGTTTAGAGGAGAGCTGACCTTCACTGCCCTTGT
>NC_066575.1:6043013-6110513 GCF_024679095.1 Eriocheir sinensis | reverse complement strand
AAGATATAGGGTGTAAACTTTATCTTGAGAGAATAGAAGTGGTGTCTCGTATTTAGATGCTCATTATCTATCTATCGCATCTTCTCATCGTGTCAGTGAAGTCGAATAATGCTAATATGTCAAGGTCTTTCAACTCATATCACGTACTTTAGACTTTCATAACGCGAAAATTTAATGTCATGGTCTTTAGATAAATGGATAGTGATTTGACTAGAGGAACGGATGCCAAGTGTTCTTTTTCATCCTTCTTCGCTTAGGCCTTAGAACAACACCGAGCGTGCTTGTATTCGTCAGTCTGAGTGATATAACGCTTCTATTATTTTATTTTGAGTTTTGGTAAAGAAAACTATACGAAAAAGGTATCATATTAGGCGTATACATAGAAGTGGTTGGCCGGGGTTAGTTGCCAGATAGCGCCAATGTTTACGTTTTCTATTACCGAATGAAGGAGTGTCTTAGCTGTTTTATCTCGCACTTTTTGATGGTAAACTTTAATAATTCTAAAAGAGACATACGCAGGGATTCTTTATACAGTAGTCAGTGTTATTAGGGCTTTAGAATGAACTTGGTCACACTATTAACATGCACATAACGCACAGTTCAGATTGTTTCTCTTGCCGGCATTGATAAGTTGTAAAAAGTCACCACTCACCTGTAGACTCATTAGCTATTGTTTTGGTCCTCCCGCAGCCCTTCTTTTTAGTTTGCCTTTTACTTTCACTGTTTCTTTCATCTATCGTATCTACGTCTGCTCACTGAGAGGACTGTACGTGTTGGGGTTTATGTAGTTTTTTCCCTTTCATCCCCTTTCATTGATTTCACTAATAATGGTAAAAAGAAGAACAAGAACATGGGGGACAAGAACAAGACCAAGAGAAGAAGAACAAGAGCTTAAACAAGAACAAGAACAAGAACAAGAATGATAACAACAACAACAACAACAACAATACTACTACTGCTACTACTACTACTACTACTACTACTAATAATAATAATAATAATAATAATAATAATAATAATAATAATAATAATAATACTGTATGACGAGGGAGGTGAGCCACTCTGACCCTAGATACCCCCAATAGGTGCTCCTGCTGGTGGCGGCGGCGGCGGCGGCACAGCCCAGCAAAAGCCGCGGCCCGCTGAAGACGCTGCCGGGGGCCGGGGCGGTGCGGGAGGCGGAGCGGCGGCTGTGTGGCTGGAAGCTGGCCAACGAGCTCAACCGCGTGTGTAAGGGCGTCTACAACAAGCCCACGGTCTCCACCAACGCCCTCTTCTACAGGAGGGAACGAGGTAAGGACCCTTAACCCGTCCGCTGAGATTGGCACTAATTTGGCCTTCACCGGTAGCCTGGTAACATTATTGTCCCAGGTCTTTCTCTGCCTCTGTGGTGGACAGTGGAGTGTTTCCCGTGTGGTACTGGTGTGCTGGATATCCCCTCACAAGATTCAGGACTTCATACTTTCTTCATTGAATTGTAGCAGTCATTTTTTGTTCCATTCCTGTAGCTTAGTGATTATCTTCTGGTAGGAAATCCGTAGTCAAGGGGTTAACGTATCCTAAAGAGCACTACTGAAGGACAAAGTGCGATATTTGGGCACTGTGAGCAGGGGCGCCGATAAGGGGGGGAAAAAGGGGAAAGGATTCTAGAGGCCCATGAATGAGAGGGGCCCAGAACAGGAATTTTCACCGCCGTGTTGGGGGCCCTGCAAAGATTATTTTCATGGGGCCCAAAATCCCTAGTGGCGCCCATGACTGTGAGCCTGTGTAGAGGATACTCACCCACCGAGACGCTTTCCCTGAAGGGCATATCGAGGTGCTCCCCGCATGTAGTACACTTAGTTTGATGCTCATCCATTCTTCTGTGCCTGTAGAGTACGACCCGTGCCACAAAGAGGGTGTCAAATGTATTCTCTTCACTAGTTTTGCAAGAAATTTTGTCCCGCATATGAACACCTATAATACATACTGATAGCTATTATTATTTTACAGCAAAGGAGACAGCACGAGGGCACACAAAAAAAGGAAACAATAAAAAAGCCCGCTACTCGCTGCTCCTGTAAAGAATCCCAAGAGGGTTTTTTTTTTTTTTTTTTTTTTTTTTTACATTGCAGCCTATTGCGCCGGTAGGCTTCTTCCGGTGGATCCTGATGGTCGGTCCAAGGCTTCTTTCCGGTAGGTCCTGATGGTCGGCCCAGCCCGTTCTGGCGCAGGCGAGTGTTTATAGTGGCGCCATCTTGCATTGGCTCATGCTGCCCTCCCAGAGCTCATCTTTGATCCTAGAATCTAGAGTCCGGGTTGATAGGTGGTCTTCTGGACAGCATGTGGGTAGTTTTAAGCCACTCGGCGGCGGCTGAAAAATCCCAGCTTGGTGGCACCGGGCGGGGATTGAACCAAGGCCTTGATTGAACTCGCGTCCTCCTGAACACGAGGCCGTTACTTTGACGACTCAGCCACCGCCGAGAGAGCAGTTAATTACCAGTCAATTACTACGATACTTAATAATAATGCCTATAACAAATGATCAGTCAACTGTTTACACACGAATCAGCAACAAAATAGCGACCAGTAAGACGATAGTTTTCATGACCTACCGCCAAACAGACCTTAAAATAGTTACCTAAGTCTGCCAAAGCCGTGAGTCAGATGATCATTGCTTTATAAGTTTATACGTATAGCCATGCTCTCTCTCTCTCTCTCTCTCTCTCTCTCTCTCTCTCTCTCTCTCTCTCTCTCTCTCTCTCTCTCTCTCTCTATGATCACTAGGTCAGTTTCAATGTCATGGTGGCCGCATAACAACTGTCACTTAGGTTTAGGACAGACCACCTAGTTTGGGTCTTAGGGCCTGTGTGGTCTGGTTATCTATGTACTTCTATGTAATTCTCTCTCTCCCTTTATCATAATACATCATCGGGCTAATCACCTCACAGCCTACCCTGCCACTGACTCCCCAGCAACGGTGCCAGATGGTCGTGCTCAGGCTGTTATATTTGCCTATTTCCAACCCTCAAACTGTTTCCTTCACCCCAACCCGTCCGCTGCGATTGGCACGGATTTTGCCTTCACTGGTAGCCTGGTAACACATATACTCCCAGGTCTTTTTCTGCCATGGTGGATAGTGAAGTGTTTCCCATGTGGTATTGGTGTGCTGGATTTCCCCTCCCAAGGTGCATGACTTTACATCTTTCTTCATTGAATTGTAACAGCCACTTATTGGTCCACTCATGTAGCTTGGTGATGTCTTCTTGTAGGAAATCCGCAGCCAAGGGGTTAACTGGTTTTATATAGAGTTAACGTTAAAATGGTGAGTTATTGGTGTTCCTTGGCAATAGTTTTGGGTAAGATACCGGTAAAAATTATCCTCTGCGTACGATAATCTGGCAATGTTGCTCCCCAGGCGAAGGCTCTGTGGACTTCGAGGACCCCGTGGACGTGTGGCCGCTCATGATGGAACTGGACTTCTCTCCGTGGACACCGGCGCCTCCTGACGTGGTGCGCCGGGGGGTCCTTCCAGGCCCTCCCGTGGTGGCTGCTAGTGAGAATCAGCGGCTGCCCTTCCTGAGCGGCCCCCAGGCATCGCAGGTGGTGGGCAGGTCACGCCGGGTCAAGCGCGGGCTGTCGGCGGAGTGTTGTCGCAAAGCCTGCACGGTGTCGGAGCTCGCCGGCTACTGCTACTGACCTCCCAGCCATCGAAGCCATATTGTTACCGCCATTGAGAACACGGATAGTACCAATTCTTAACACCGTCTGCTGTCTTTTCTCCCTTGTAGCTCACCCTCAGGGCCTCTGACGCCCCTTACGTGAGTCACCCTCAGGACCTTATGTAAGCAATCACTACATTAACCCTATGCTATAAGACCGGCGAACGCGTAAACATCAACCAATGACCTCTGACCCGACACTCTCTCTCTCTCTCTCTCTCTCTCTCTCTCTCTCTCTCTGAATGGCGGTAACACATATTATCGTACTCAGAGCAACATATTTACCAGTTTCTGAGCCTTAACTGTTGCCAAGAAACACCAATAATTATCCACTTTAACGATAACTATATATGAAGGCGGTTATTGGGGAGGAGGCAGTTTTGGGGTCGGAAATCGGCAAACTTAAAGAGGCTGAGTACGATAATCTGGCAACGTTCCTCCCAGCCCTGACACTCACCTTGATTTATTCAGCACAGCGCCGCCACGCCTATGACCTGAGCACTGTCAAGAGGGAAGTATCTCAAGACGCCTCCCTAACCAAAATAAACCCCGAATTCAGAATCAGCCCCTCTGGATATGAATTAAAAAAGAGACACAGAACGTTCCATTTTATTGTTCACCCTCCGGCAGCACAGTAGACAAAATAGATACATTCAGTAATTCGTTTTCAGTAAATATTAAAATCGGTTTTGCATCACTTGACACTATATCCATTCGTACGCACGCACACACACACACACAGAAATATTAAAAAGAATATTAAAAGCACTAGACTGTGTAAACGTAAAGCGAATTATCTTGTATGTGGCTTGATATCGAAGGAATTAATGGACCAAATCTCAAAATAATAAATAAATGATTGTCACTTGTTCATTGGTGTGTGTGTGTGTGTGTGTGTGTGTGTGTGTGTGTGTGTGTGTGTGTGTGTGTGTGTGTGTTATCTCTCTACCTTCCTTTCGACCCTTTTTTCCTTTCATATTTCTTTCCTTCCTTCCTTCCCTCCTCTTCTTCTTTTATCCTCTCGTTTCTTCCATTCTTCATTGATTAACTCGTCTCCTTCTTTCTTCCATGTTTCTTCCACCTTGTGTGTGTGTGTGTGTGTGTGTGTGTGTGTGTGTGTGTGTGTGTGTGTGTGTGTCATGCAAACCATTACAACCACAACAACTTAGCTTGAAGAATACATAGTTACTGTTGTTGTTGTAGTTCTTATTTTTCTAACACTCTTTCCATAACTCTCAAACACGCATATCAATAGCATTTTACAGAGACATTTATTTGCAACTGAGTAACAATAATTATCTGGCATTGGCTTGAGCAAGGTCTTCAACTTTGTCACCGATTGTTGTAATGCCCAGAAAGGTCCTTGAATTTGGCACTTGTGATAATCTTAAGTGTTCCCTAAGTTGGCACTGGAACTGATGACCTTAACTTGGGATACCGTGGAGAAGCTAAGGCGAGGGGGCGCGGCGCTGTGGGGGGAGCTGGTAGGTCCACGGAGCCCTTGGGTAGTAATTTGGATAGGCGGACCACTGGCTTGCTGGAGGGCTCTGGGGTCGGCCGGCTTCACGGTGCCACACGTTACCAGTGGTGGGCGAGGGAGCTTGTTTCTGCCAGCTGTTAGGACCGTAGATGCCAGGCCTGTACGGGTAGGGAGCAGGTGTTGGGGGGATGCCATGCTGCGTCGCTCTGTCTCTCAGTTGTGGGGGTTGGTTTGGGTTCTGGTGTGATTGTTGAGGTGGTACATGTTCCTGAGCTTCTTGTCTGGTGTTTGGTCTGTAAATGGTGGGTCTGTAGGTGAAGGGGGCAGGAGGAGAGGCAATGCTGGGATGTATCACTCTTTCTAATTGTGGGTCTTGGTTTGGGGTCTGTTGCGACTGTTGAGGCTGGACTTGTTCCTGAGCTTCTTTAGTGTTTGGTCTGTAAATGGCGGGTCTGTAGGTGAAGGGAGCAGGAGGAGAGGCGACGTTTGGCTGTATCACTCTTTCTGCTAATTGTGGGTCTTGGTTTGGGGTCTGCTGCGACTGTTGAGGCGGGACTTGTTCCTGAGCTTCTTTAGTGTTTGGTCTGTAAATGGCGGGTCTGTAGGTGAAGGGGGCAGGAGGAGAGGCAATGCTGGGATGTATCACTCTTTCTGCTAATTGTGGGTCTTGGTTTGGGGTCTGTTGCGACTGTTGAGGCTGGACTTGTTCCTGAGCTTCTTTAGTATTTGGTCTGTAAATGGTGGGTCTGTAGGTGAAGGGAGCAGGAGGAGAGGCGACGTTTGGCTGTATCACACTTTCTGCTAATTGTGGGTCTTGGTTTGGGTTCTGATGCGGCTGCTGAGGCGGGACTTGTTCCTGAGCTTCTTGTCCGATGTTAGGTCTGTACAGGGCGGGTCTGTAGGTGGAAGGGGCAGGTGGCGGGTCGATGCTGGGCTGCGTCACTCTGTCTGTTAGTTGCGGGTTTTGACTCGGGCTCTGATGGGACTGTGGAGGTGAGACTTGTTCCTGAGCTTCTTGTCCATGTTTGTGAGGTTGTTGCCGGGTTTGTTGTGGGTTTGGGTGGGTCTGGATGTAAGACGGGGCTTGCGGGGAGTCTTGTCGAGTAGGTTGACTGTAAGGGACTGCCTCTGGACGCCGCTCGTGTCCAGCCCGAGGGGGAAGTTTCTGTAACGCGGCGGCATATTTAACTTCCAAAAGCTCTGATGCACTTTGCTGAGGTGAATCGAAATGGTCGTGGTCAGGTTGTTCAAAGGCATCATCGCCGTGGTCGGAAGGGAGGGATGAATATTTCTGGATCTCAAAATCAGGTGCGTTTTCTGCTTGAGGTGGCTCGATGTTGTCCAAACACCTGATGGAATCCCTGGGACAGAGGGACAAGATGCCATACTTGCTGACGTCAGACGCAGATCCGTACCGACGCCCACAGGACGAGATGCTGACGCACGGGATTACAACTTCTGGAGATTCGCTGGCCTCGTCAGAATCTGAGGTCTCCGCATCGACCACGGCCTTGGCGGGAGTCTGGTCCTCAGCCTCATTGTTCGACACAGGACCTGACACAGAGTAAAAGGTGACAACGGGTTCTGTGGCTAACTCCTCAGACGGTGGCGTGTCGCGGAAGCACCTGAGGTTGAGGGGCCCCAGGTACTGGTCCAGGCAGCGCGCCGCCCCCTCGCGGCATGCGCGCTGAAGGCCGTAGACACACTCGTCGAGGGACTGGTTGCCATAATGCCGGAAGCAGTGCGTTGCCGGAACACACGGGAGCTCAGCGACAACCGTATCCTCTCCCTCGACCCCCTCGGTGGACAGCGGCAACTGAGCGAGGTGCACGAGAGTTTCCACCACGGAGGGCACGGAGGCGTCCGAGGCGGCAGAAAGAGGCATCATGCTGGCCATGACGGGCGAGGACCCTGACGCTAGGTACAAGGGTATTGCGGAGGACACGAGCCGGTCCACGTCTGCTTGTGATGGTGAAGGATATACTTGCAGGATGAGAGTGTAGGAGTCTTCTCCGGGAGGCAGAGAGAGGGAAGAGAAGCGGAAGGAAGGGGACTGGGAACGGAAAGTGTCACTAGGATGTCCTGTGTCTGAAGACGAAACAGAGCGGAGAGATGAGTTCCGGGAGGCGGAGATGGAGGGCGGCGACACACTTGGTGGTGGAAGCTGAGGCTTGGCTGCCGCTGGTGGGGCGCGCCGCCTGAGGGTGGTGACCAGCCCGGACGGATGGCGACGCAACGCTGGGTTTCGGGTGAAGGTGAGCGGAACGGAACCTTCAGTAGTGGCGAGTGGGACAGCGCCGTCATCATTAGTGGAAGGGGCAGAGTCTTGAGTAGGAGTGAGTGGGGCCAAGTCTTCAGTGGTAGTGGGTGGGGCTGGGTCTTCAGAGGTAGTGGGTGGAACTGAGTCTTGGGTGGAAGTGGAAGGGGCTGAGTCTTGGGTAAAGATAGTTGGAGCTGAGTCTTCAGGAGTGGTGGGTATTTTCAAATCTTCAATTGTGATGGGTGGGTCCACAACTCTACTAGTGGTGGGTGGGAACGAATCTTCAGTGATGGTAGGCGGGTCCAAGCTTTGTGTGGAGGTGGGCTGGGCTGATTCTGCTTGGGTTGTGGTGGATGGATCTGTGTTTTGGGTTGAGGTAGGCTGGGGTGACTCTGAATCTTGGGTTGTGGTGGATGGATCTGTGTTTTGGGTTGAGGTAAACCGGGCTGACTCTGAATCTTGGGTTGTGGTGGGTGGATCTGTGTTTTGGGTTGAGATGGGCTGGGCTAACTCTGAATCTTGGGTTGGGGTGGGTGGATCTGTGTTTTGGGTTGAGATGGGCTGGGCTAACTCTGAATCTTGGGTTGGGGTGGGTGGGTCAGAATTTTGGGTGGAGGTGGGCGGGAGTGCGTCTTCAGTAGCGGCAGGTGAAGCTGAGTTTTGGGAGGTGGTGATCGGGTCTGACCCTGAGCCTTGTATTGTGGTAAGGGGTGCTGAGTCGAGGCCAGACGTGGATGCAGAATCTTGCTGACCACTCAACACAATAGGAAGCTGCTGATGACGTTTATGCAGGAATGGACGCTGACGACGCCTTTTTCTCGCTTCCTGTCGGCGGCGCAGCAGAGCCAGCCTTTGGCCGTACCTCAGCGGCGGTGTTTCCCGGGGGTGTTGAGTGACGGCACGTGTTCTGACGCGGACATGCTGCGAGCTGGCCGGAGTCACCTGTGGAGACGGGTGACCCCTGCGGTTTGGCGGGAGGTAAAACTGAAGGGGTGGAGTGATAGTGGTGGTGGTGATGGTGGTGGCGGGTCGAGGGGGAAGGTAACCCAGTGGAAGAGATCCCCCAGACACCCCTACACCTCCAGCCTCAGCGCTCACCTCACCCCCCACAGCCCCCCCAGCCCCCGAGCCTCCCCATCCAAGCACCACACCTCCCGAACTTGTCTCACTCTCGGTTGTTAGTGTTCCAAAGCTGCCGCCACCTAAAGATCCTCCGGCTACAATGTTTCCTCCACTAACTTCTGTCCCGCTTCCAAAGGTGTTTCCACTCCCCGGTGTTTCAGTTTCATGATGGCCTCCACTCCCGAAAGTTCCGCTTCCAAAGTTGTTTCCACTTGATGTTGTTTCGCTAACGGAGCTGCTCCCTCCCCCGGTGCTAAAACTCCCTCCACTCCCGAATAATTCGCTCCCGAAGTTGCCTCCAATGATAGATGTTCCACCTACAAAGCTGCCTCCACTCCCAGAAGTTCCAGTTCCAAATCCACTGGTAATAACAGATGTTCCGGTTCCAAAACTACCTCCACTTCCGGTTCCAAAATTGCCTCCACTTCCGCTTCCAAAACTGCCTCCACTAACGGTTCCAAAGGTGCCTCCACTTCCGGTTCCTAAGTTGCTTCCACTTCCGGTTCCAATGGTGCCTCCACTTCCGGTTCCAAAGCTGCCACCACTTCCGGTTCCAAAGCTGCCCCCACTGACGGTTCCAAAGTTGCTTCCACTTCCGGTTCCGAAACTGCTTCCATTTCCGGTTCCAAAACCGCTTCCACTTCCTGATGTTCCGCTCTCAAAGCTGCCCGTTATAGATGTTCCGGTTCCATAGTTTCCTCCACTTCCAGACGTCCCCGTTACATAACTTCCTCCAACTCCAGAAGTTCCACTACCAGAGCCGTCTCCACTTCCAACTGTTTCGGTTCCAAAGCCGCCTGTAATTATAGTTGTTCCGGTTCCAAAGTTGCTTTCACCCTCGGCTCCAAAACTGTCTCCACTTGCGGTTCCAGAACCAGCTGTGCTTCCAAAACTGCCTCCACTTGCGGTTCCAGAGCCAGTTGTGCTTCCAAAACTGCCTCCACTTGCGGTTCCAGAGCCAGTTGTGCTTCCAAAACTGCCTCCACTTGCGGTTCCAGAACCAGTTGTGCTTCCAAAACTGCCTCCACTTGCGGTTCCAGAACCAGTTGTGCTTCCAAAACTGCCTCCACTTACGGTTCCAGAGCCAGTTGTGCTTCCAAAACTGCCTCCACTTGCGGTTCCAGAACTACCTCCAAGCGTGGTTCCAGAACTGCCTCCACTTGCGGATCCAGAACCAGTTGTGCTTCCAAAACTGCCTCCACTTACGGTTCCAGAGCCAGTTGTGCTTCCAAAACTGCCTCCACTTGCGGTTCCAGAACTATCTCCAATCGTAGTTCCAAAACTGCCTCCACTTGCGGTTCCAGAACTATCTCCAATCGTAGTTCCAAAACTGCCTCCACTTACGGTTCCAGAGCCAGTTGTGCTTCCAAAACTGCCTCCACTTACGGTTCCAGAGCCAGTTGTGCTTCCAAAACTGTCTCCACTTACGGTTCCAGAACCAGTTGTGCTTCCAAAACTGCCTCCACTTACGGTTCCAGAGCCAGTTGTGGTTCCAAAACTGCCTCCACTTGCGGTTCCAGAGCCAGTTGTGCTTCCAAAACTTCCTCCACTTACGGTTCCAGAACCAGTTGTGCTTCCAAAACTGCCTCCACTTACGGTTCCAGAACCAGTTGTGCTTCCAAAACTGCCTCCACTTACGGTTCCAGAGCCAGTTGTGCTTCCAAAACTTCCTCCACTTGCGGTTCCAGAACCAGTTGTGCTTCCAGAAATGCCTCCACTTGCGGTTCCAGAACCACTTGCGGTTCCAGAACTACCTCCAAGCGTGGTTCCAGAACTGCCTCCACTTACGGTTCCAAAACCACTTGTGCCTCCAAAACTGCCTCCACTTGCGGTTCCAGAACTGCCTCCACTTATGTTTTCAAAACTCCCTCCACTTCCAGTTCCAAAAATGCCTCCACTTCCTGTTCCAAACGTACCTCCACTTGCGGTTCCAGAACTACCTCCACTTGCGGTTCCAGAACTACCTCCACTTCCGGTTCCAGAACTACCTCCACTTGCAGTTCCAGAACTGTCTCCACTTATGGTTTCAGAACTACCTCCACTTATGGTTCCAGAACTGCCTCCACTTGCGGTTCCAAAACTACCTCCACTTATGGTTCCAGAACTGCCTCCACTTGCGGTTCCAAAACTACCTCCACTTATGGTTCCAGAACTGCCTCCACTTGCGGTTCCAAAACTACCTCCACTTATGGTTCCAGAACTGCCTCCACTTGCTGTTCCAGAACTGCCTCCACTTGCGGTTCCAAAACTACCTCCACTTATGGTTCCAGAACTGCCTCCACTTGCTGTTCCAGAACTGCCTCCACTTGCGGTTCCAAAACTACCTCCACTTATGGTTCCAGAACTGCCTCCACTTGCTGTTCCAGAACTGCCTCCACTTGCGGTTCCAAAACTACCCCCACTTATGATTCCAGAACTGCCTCCACTTGCTGTTCCAGAGCTGCCTCCACTTACGGTTCCCGAACTGTCCCCAATAAAGGTTCCAAAGTTGCCTCCACTTCCTGATGAGCCGCCAAACACTACACTGGTTGACGACGAGCCACCCGCCCCTCCGCCCCCGCCGCCGCCGCCACTGCCCCCGCCCCGGCAGCACCGCACGCGGCCGTAGGAGAGGCAGGGCGGCACGTTCCCGTACTTCCTGACGTCCAGCGGCGACGACCCGAAGTAGTTGGGACAAGATTGGATACTCACACACGGGCACAGAACGTCCGCCTGCTGGTAGAAAAGAAGCAGGGCGTTGGGGGGTTCCTTCCCTGCCTCCTCTCCTTCCTGTGGCTCTGCCCCGCTCGCCACGCCCACCACCACCACCACTGCCACCAACAGCAGTAGGCTCATCCTGCAGGAGACATGACTAGAGTTAGAAACGTAAACTGAACCATCTTTCCGCCTCAAAAAAGCTACAGGACTTTCTTGTAAGTAAATCTCCTCCCGAAATTGACCTATCTTTCGGCCACCTCTTTTGATTTTTTTTTTTTTTTTTTTTTAGGAGCAGCGAGTAGCGGGCTTTTTTTATTATTGTTTCCTTTTTTTGTGCCCTTGAGCTGTCTCCTTTGTTGCAAAAAAAATTAAATATGTGAAGAAAAGATAAACAGTCCGTGCCTCCATTTGTCCGTGATCCGTGTTAGCTTCCGCGTCCGTGTCCTTGACAATATACAATCTAACACATGGGAAGAATGCGAGACATCCATTGATACCAGCACGGCCATGGCTGTCGCGGCAATTACAACACTTCCTCTCCCTTTACCATCCCCATGACACATTAAAGTCTTCCAAATATGTCGAGGCCGGTCTGGCGTAGGCTGCCTCGGGTCCTTTCCTCCCCTCTGCTCTGCCACACAGTCCCAACACCTATCTCTTCCTCTCATATGTAAGCTATAGGTAACATAATGAGAGGAAAAAATAGGTGTTGGGACTGTGTGGCAGAGCAGAGGGGAGGAAAGAACCCGCGGGAGCCAACGCCAAAACGGACTCGACAATTTGGTTTCACTTGAGTTCAGCGCCTATAATCTCAAACAATTCTGGGCTCACACACCCACATTAGTCATGGCTTTGTAGAGGCTGTGGTTCTTTCTATGGGTAGTCTTCTGAGCCTAGTGATAGTCTGGCAAGGCTTTTGCACTATGAATATAAAAAAAGCACTCGTGAGAACCAGACTGATTTCCTTTGTGGCATTCGGAAAGAGGAACTGTGCCAGCCCAAAATGTCCAAAAATACGTGCCAGTAAGATTAGCTTGAAGTGATATTAGATGCACATTGAAGACCCCGACGGACACTACGGTCTTAGGGCCAGTTTCACAGTTCCCCATGATGGGTTAGTAAGCTTCCAAACCAATACCAGAGCCTTCGAAATTTCCTTGTATAGTGTCTGGTGTTTATATTTAAGTTCACAAATTTGATGAAACTATACAGGAAAAGTCTTGTGTATTTAGTGTGGCATTGAAGACCTCACCGTTTGGGATTGTATGGGATTCTATAGTTTGGTTCGGGCTGTTACGAAGACACTGTGTTGGACTGTGAAATCGGAAATCGGAAATCGGACGCCAATCACGCATCACGCTCCAATGGATGTCCGGCCCCAATCAAACTATATATCGTCACCTTCGTAAACAACCCGCCTAAGTCACTATTTTCTACTTTACAGGAAATCAGAAAAGAACTGTTATTATCTCATTTGGCTTAACCCGGTAGCTGCGGGGATCATGTTTCTTAATTAAGGTCCCTCTAAGCGAGAAAAAGGAGAAAAAATCATCACTCACGCAAACCATTTCATAATATATATCAACGCATTTTTTTTTTTTTTTTTTTTTTTTTTTTTTTTTACGTTGTTGCCTATTGCGCCGGTAGGCATCTTCCCGGTGGGGCCTGATGGTCGGCCCAAGGCTTCTTCCAGGTGGGGCCTGATGGTCGGCCCAGCCCGTTCTGGCGCAGGCGAGTGTTTATAGTGGCGCCATCTTGCATTGGCTCATGCTGCCCCCCGGAACTCGTACTTGATTCGCTTGGACGGCTTCCTCTAGAGTCCGGGTTGATGGGTGGTCTTCAGGACAGCATGTGGGTAGTTTTAAGCCACTCGGCGGTGACCGAAAAATCCGAGTGGTAGCGTGAGGATTCGAACCCGCGTCGTCCATCACGCGGCGAATGTGGGTCCAGTACGCTATCACTTCGGCCACCGCCTACCCCTACGCCTATTTATGATCAGTTTATGCATCATCTATTTTTGGGGGGTTTATATCATGGCACAAATTTGGCCCGTCGCTGCTACACGGTAAAGCCACAAATTTGGCCCGTCGCTGCTACACGGTAAAGCCACAAATTTGGCCCGTCGCTGCTACACGGTAAAGCCACAAATTTGGCCCGTCGCTGCTACCGGGTTAAGATTTAGGCAGAAATGAAAAGGTCAATTCTAGAACACTCAAACCATGAATAAAGGCAACTATATAAAAATGGGCGTCACATGTTGAAAAATTGATGTAGACAAAAACCTGGAAATCGCTGAAAAATGCATGACTTAGGGAATTATTTTATGAGGGTAAAGATTATATTCCAAGACCAATAAAAGCTACTATAACTCTCTCTTCACACCTGCGACGTCCTGAGGAGCCAGCCATGACGGGCGTGTCGCTGCGTCGAGGTGACCTACTCCACACGGCTCTCTTTGGTAGCTCGTGCAACCTTCGGGAGGAACAAGGAAGGGTGTTAGTTCAAGGTAGGGTATGATGGTGCTAAGGCAGGGTATGATGATGCAATGACAGGGTATGATGGTGCCGAGACAGGGTATGATGGTGCCAGGCAGGGGCAGGATCACCAACAGCCTCACACTCTCTTGTATCCATTTTGGCACCAACAGAAAGCAAAAACGTTCACTCACTCTCCTGAATACGTTCCTCACCAGTTGGAAAGAAAATCACCACAAGCTTATACTCGAGCGAATGCATATCACCAGCAGGGAACAGACTCACCAAGAACCTCACACTTTCCTTCTTTCATTTTGGCACCAAGAGAAAGCGAGATCACGCACTCACACACCGTTCTGAAAGCGTTCCCTCACCAGTCGAACAAAAAAATCACCACAGGCTTATACTCGACCGAATGTGTGTCACCAGCAGGGAACAGAGTCACCAAGAAGCTCACACTCTCCTCCTTTCATTTTGGCACCAAGAGAAAGCGAGATCACGCACTCACTCACCGTTCTGAAAGCGTTCCTCACCAGTCGAAAAAAAAACATCACCAGCAGAGAACAGAATCACCAAGGTAGCTCACACTCTCCTCCTTCCATTTTGACACCAAGAGAAAGGAAAATCACTCACTCACTCATCCACTCCCTCCCTCCCTCACTCACTCACTCACCCACTCCCTCACTCACTCACTCACTCACCCTCCAGAAAAACGTGTCTGTCCCTCCACACCGACGGATGAACACTGGGACGGGAAGGTTGTCACGGTGGTAGCGGTGACCTTGACCCGAGTCGACCCAGGAGGCGAAGGGACACTTTCACCTGAGCCGGGCCTGTCCTGTTATCGTGTGTTTGTCCCTTGTGTGTGTGTGTGTGTGTGTGTGTGTGTGTGTGTGTGTGTGTGTGTGTTCTTATCTGTTTGTTTTAACCTCTGTTTTTGTTTTGTTTTGTTTTCTAATTGGATTGAGTTGAGAGGAGAGAAAAGAGGAAGAGGGAGTGGAAAGGAAAGTAGAGGAAAGAATAAGTAATAATATAAAGAAAATCGATTAAGTTCGTGATGTTCCGTATTTTAACTTATTTTACCACATTAATCCCATATATAGGTTTTAAGTGTAATATCTAGCATTTATATTGATTAATAGTATGTATAATCTGTTATTTGTACACTCTGCTATTTTTTATTTTTATATGACGCTGGGCGAAATAAAACTTTCATTATCATCATCAACAGAATGAAAGAAGGGGAGGAAGGAAATGAATAACCAGGATGTCAAAGAAAGAAGGAAAAGTAGGAACAGAGAGAAAGAGAGAAAGGGAGTGAAGGGAAGGGAAGGGAAGGGGAGAAAAAAATAGAAAGAATGGAAAGATGAAAGAAGGAAGGGAAGGAAATGGAAAGGAAAGGAAATAAGAACGAATGGAAAGGTGAAAGAATGGAAGAAGGAAATGGAGAGAAGGAAAATTAGGGAAAACAAGAAGAAGAAAGGAAGTGAATGAATGAAGGAAAGGGAAGGAAAAATAAGAAAGAATGGAGATAGGGAGAGAAAAGTAGGAGAAAAGAATGTAATTAAGCGTGTAGCATATAATATAGTCGCATAATCCTCTTAAGCGTAAAAATCAAAGTAAATAAATCAAGTTGTCAGTCATCTTGTTTGTGTGTTTACCAGAGTCTCCCTTCACGCACCCCTCCTCCTCCTCCTCCGGGTGCTCAGGTCAGGGGTCAGTGTTTACGAGGAGATAACCTGTGCCGCTGGGTGAGGTCAGGACAGGTAGACGGTGAACAGGTGAAGGGGGGTAGGAGGGAAGGTTAATCTCTCATTTTCTGAATGTGTGTGTGTGTGTGTGTGTGTGTGTGTGTGTGTGTGTAAAGAAATATGTAATGCTTCGTAATTATTCCCCCTTTTTATCATACAATTCCTTTCTCTTATATAACATGCAATCTGAAATCGTGTGTTCGCCGAATGTATAAGAAATCTGGTTGGTCAATCTCACCCATTCCGGGGCTTTTTTTATTATTGTTTCCTTTTTTATGCCCTTCAGCTGTCTCATTTGTTGTAAAAAAAAAAAAAAATTGATAAGGCTTTCGTAGAGGTTGTGTTAGTATTTCCAAGGTTAGTTTCAATAGCCTATATGGTAACAATAAATTTGACATCTGGGACCAACTTCTCAAACATTCCGAGGCTTAAACACCCGTTGTTGTTTTTATATAATTCTTTCGTAGAGGTTGTGTTAGTATTTCCAAGGTTAGTTTCAATAGCCTATGATAGTATACCAATAAATTTGACATCTGGGACCAACTTCTCAAACATTCCGAGGCTTACACACTCATTTTTTTATCATTCTTTCGTACAGGTTATGACAATATTACCATGGTTAGTTTCAATACCCTATTATAGCAACATAGTAAACAATTTGACATCTTGGTCCATCTCAAATATCGGGCCTTATCCTCCCTTGTTGTTTACCTGCAACAATAAACTATCAATCAATCAATCACACCCACACACATTATTTAATTCTGATAAGGCTTTCATAGAGGCTGTGTTAATATTACCATGGTTAGTTCCTGTACCCTATTATAGCAACATAGTAACAATTTGACATCTTGGTCCATCTCAAATATCGGGCCTTACACACCCACATTATTTAATTCTGGTAAGGCTTTCATAGAGGCTGTGTTAGCATTACCATGGTTAGTTACAATACCCTATTAATATTATAGAAACATAGTAACAGTTTGACATCAGGGCCCACTCAAACATTCAGGCCTTATACACACACACTATTTAATTCTGATAAGGCTTTCGTAGAGGCTGTGTTAGTATTACCATGGTTAGTTTCAATACCCTATTATAGCAACATAGTAACAATTTGACATACCGGCCCATCTCTAACATTCCAGGCCTTACACACCCACACACATTATTTAATTCTGATAAGGCTTTCGTAGAGGCTGTGTTAGCATTACCATGGTTAGTCACAATACCCTATTAATATTATAGAAACATAGTAACAATTTGACATCTTGGTCCATCTCAAATATCGGGCCTTACACACACACACACATTATTTAATTCTGATAAGGCTTTCGTAGAGGCTGTGTTAGTATTACCATGGTTAGTTTAAATAGCCTAATGATAGTTTGTCAAGGTTTCTGCACCATGAACTTATAAAACCACTCATTAGAACCCGACTAATCTTCTTTGTGGTCTTCGGAAGTTGTTGTTAGAGCCGAAAGCGTCTGATATTATGGGCCCTGCGCCTCCTGAATGTTTTAATAAAATACAGTATAAATTCCTTTGAGCTGGATAAAGGGAGGGCGCCGTGTTGGATGTTATCTCGGCGAACATTCCTTTGTGAGAGGCTGTCAGCAGTGATGCCATTTTAGCGGATTTTCCGCTAGATCTGGCGGAATTGCATGTTATCTAGCGGGAAAAATCTTAAAATTGACAAGAGTAACTGGCGGATTTTCAAGTCCAATCTAGCGGCAAATTTTTATAGCTTCACCTATCATCTGGCGGATTTTTTAGGCCATCCTAGCAGATTTATACATTTTGAGTTGGCAACACTGGCTGTCAGTCACCGGGGAGGGAGATCTGTGTAGGATGCGAAGAGGGAAGGTCTCTCTCTCTCTCTCTCTCTCTCTCTCTCTCTCTCTCTCTCTCTCTCACACACACACACCTGAGGGTATTTATACGGAAAGAGTGGTTATACATCCTGTTCAAATTAAGTTGTGCAATAATAGGCTAACAAGGAGTTTCAAAAGCCGTCATTTAGCTTACTAAGAATTGTTAAAAGCCACAGATTAGATCAATTAGCTTCTAGCCATTGAGACTCGATAATTAGTTAGACTATATCTGTATTATTAAAGTTTGGAAAGGGGGTTTTAGATTCAAGCTCACCGACATTTTAATATTTTGTCCTTAAATGATAATAGGCTAACAACGAGTTTCAAAAGCCGTCATATAGCCTACTAAGAATTGTTAAAAGCCACAGATTACATCAATTAGCCTCTAGCCATTGAGACTCGATAATTAGTTGGGCTATATCTGTATTAAAGTTTGGAAAGCGGGTTTTAGATTTCAGCTCACCCACGTTTTAATATTTTGGCCTTTAACTACTCTAACTCTACTCCAATTACCTTCTAGCCATTGAGACTCGATAATTAGGTAGACTGCATATGTATTATTAAAATTTGTAAAGCGGGGTTTTAGATTTCAGCTCACCGACATTTTAATATTTTGACCTTTAACTACTCTAACTCTACTCCAATTACCTTCTAGCCATTGAGACTCGATAATTAGGTAGACTATATCTGTATTATTAAAGTTTGGAAAGCGGGTTTTAGATTTCAGCTCACCGACATTTTAATATTTTGGCCTTAAACTACTCTAACTCTACTCCAATTACCTTCTAGCCATTGAGACTCGATAATTAGGTAGACTGCATCTGTATTATTAAAGTTTGGAAAGCGGGTTTTAGATTTCAGCTCACCCACATTTTAATATTTTGGCCTTAAACTACTCTAACTCTACTCCAATTACCTTCTAGCCATTGAGACTCGATAATTAGTTAGGCTATATCTGTATTATTAAAGTTTGGAAAGCGGGTTTTAGATTTCAGCTCACCCACAATTTAATATTTTGGCCTTAAAGTATACTCTAACTCTACTCTAACTCCTCTAACTCTTTATGGGAGCAGTGAGTAGCGGGCTTTTTTTCACATTTGTTATTTTTTAATGCCCTTGAAATGACTCCTCTGCTGTAAAAAAAAAAAAAAAAAATGGGTCACCTCGTGTGGAAAATTAGTCCAAACAACTTTTATCAGGCTAATGACTATCAAGACTTTTTATTAATTATCCGAAGCTGTCTCTGAAGCAAGGAGTCGAGAGATGGAGCACTTTGAACCGCTTCGTGCAGTCCGCCGCGAGCAGTCTGTTCATGTGGTCGTGAATGTGGGTGTTCACTGTGCAATTCAAAACCTCCACATCCCCCGTTCTCCTCCACCTGGTCCTCCCCCAGTGCATAGAGTAATTAACGTGAGTACAAAAGGTTAATTGCTTCCCAACCATTTTGAATTTTGTTATGCATTTCAACGAGTATTCAGGTTTTTCTTGTTTTCTTTCTTATGTTGACCCGCGAGCCGCCATGATGGTTTGGGCATTAGGGAGAGGAACAGGAAAACAGAAGTAGCTTGCAATGTAATTATGATGGGGATTAAATATGTGGTGGGCATGAGGCTTGGGTATGTGGTGGGCATGGGGCTTGGCTACTCGTATGTGGTGGGCATGGGACTTGGGTATGTGGTGGGCATTGAGCCTTGGGTATGATGGGACTTGGCTATGTAGTGGGCATGGGGCTTGAGTATGTGGTGGGAATGGGACTTGGCTATGTAGTGGGCATTAAGCCTTGGGCATGTGGTGGGCATGGGACTTGGGTATGTGGTGGGCATTGAGCCTTGGGTATGTGGTGGGCATGGGACTTGGCTATGTAGAGGGCATTAAGCCTTGGGTATGTGGTGGGCATGGGACTTGGCTATGTGGTGGGCATTGAGCCTTGGGTATGTGGTGGGCATGGGACTTGGCTATGTGGTGGGCATTGAGCCTTGGGTATGTGGTGGGCATGGGACTTGGCTATGTGGTGGGCATGGGGCTTGAGTATGTGGTGGGCATGGGGCTTGGGTATGTGGTGGGCATGGGGCTTGGCTATGTGGTGGGCATGGGGCTTGGGTATGTGGTGAGCATGGGACTTGGCTATGTGGTGGGAATGGGGCTTGGCTATGTGGTGGGCATGGGGCTTGGTTGACATGTGGTGGAGCTTGTTGGATGCTATGTGGTGTGGCAAAAATGTGGTTGATATGTGGTTTGGTTGCTCGTTGGTGTGACTGACTTGCCTAGGTAAAGATTGGTTTTAGTAACTCCTCATTATTTCTTTTCATACTTACCCTATTTCTCTTCTGTTGTCGTGTATGTATTCTAAACTTTAAACCTCCTTGACTTGCTCATCTGATATACTAATGTCAGCCTTATACAAAAAATTATTATAATATTTTTTTTCCAAACTTATTCTTCTCAACACTGGAACTGTCTAACAAATTGATTTCTTTTATCCATATTGACTTTTAGTTCTAATCTGTGATGTGCTCTTCAGCTGACCTCAACCTGACCCAACTTCAACTAGAGTAGGTAGGCTAGTCATCATTGGTGTGTACTAAAAGAAAATGCTTTTCCAATAAGAAGACCTTCCCTCTTGCAACTTTAGGTTTTTCTTGGTAGAATATATTTACTTAAACCTGTTACCATGGAGGGCCCAAAGCAGGAACTGGTTCAGGGCCCCAGCTTCCTCTAATGTTAATTTTTATTTTACTCATATTTTTTTTACAGTGCTTTGGGACCCGCTGGCCACTGTGGCTGTCCTTGACAACTGTTGATTTTGCTTGTTTGGTGTTGACAGGTTCTGTGTACGTATCTCTTGGCAATTCTTGAACCCCCTCCCATATAATTATCTAGCCACTTTGAGTTCCCCCTCTTCCTGTGATGTAACTTTTATTAGCAACATACTTTTTTATATCTAGACCTATTTATACACCAAAGAAAACAAATTTATAAATTTATATATTGCATGGTGAGCTTGAAATAAATTCAGAAAGGAACTAGACTTTCAGACTGGGTATACATACCTGATTGGCTCACCTGAGCTTTCTTACCACATCTGTGGTGCAGTGGTTTGCGTGCCTAGCTACAAATCCGTGGGACTGGGTTCAAATCCCTGCCTGCTTAGTCAGCGTGCAGCCCACCCACCTGTACATATTCCTTTTCGGGCTGGTTGATAAATGAGTACCTACCTGGGGAAACCTGGGGAAGGTAAACTGTGGTAATCCAGATGTCTCACTGGCCCTGTGTCCCAGGTTAATGGGTTATTCCTGCCATACGCTCAAGGGGCAATGTGACAGAGATGAGCACAAGGGCCATGACGTGCAGGTATAACATATGCTCTCAACCTTACCTATACATTTTCTCCTATTGTTGTGGGCCTGAAGCTTTCTAATTTAAGGTCTGAATAGTTGAGGAGAATACTATGGTACCCTATGTGCAAAGTAACATTGGGCATCACTTCACAAAAGCAAGGTAGCCCATCCCAACTTTTATTGTGGCATTTCCAGTAATACACCTTCGTAGCCTGAGCTAAAGGTACCTAGAGGGAAGGGTGTAGCAGCAGCATTTCTCATACTTTATTTTTTATTTATTCACTAAATTCTAAGGATGACACATTATATTATTGCAATTTAACTGTTTTAAAAATTGAGTTTCAGTTTATATTTCAAATTTACCTAATTTATTTTTACAGCCTGACTTATGGCTTTGCAAATTCAATAATGTGCTTTCTTGCATTCAGATACAGATAACTCTTGCCAAAATTTATGTTCAACAATTCCATCTTCCATACCTTGTCAAACTCATCCACAATCTTACAGCATCCTCTCCTTTCTGAGAGAATGCTGCAATACTATCATCTGCAAAAAAGGCCTACCACCAAAGATTTCTCCATACCTCTCAATTTCAGCCTTACACTCAAATCCCTTTTCTGGCTTTCATTTGTTCATACAACCATTATATAAACACCAAACAGCCAGGGTGACATCACACATTCCTGTCACACACCCACACATACACCAAAGTTCTCACTCAGCTCCATGTTCATTTTTACAGAGGCACACACATCCTTAAAAGAGACACTAGTAAAACTATGTGGTTTGGGCTAGCAGACTCAGGGGAGTTCTTCAGTTTAATCACATGTTTATAATAGCAGCTGAAGATGGTTATGATGATGATGATGACTTGCTCTTCCTGGTACTAATTCCTTCACCATCCTTCTCTAAATCAACATGAAACCTCCGTCATGCAGTATCTCTTTTGCTAGTTCCTACATGCTGATTTTCCTTATTCACATTTTCCATAAATTCCATATTTCATCTCATTATTGGAGAGTTGCCCAGAGGAACCCCTGGGTTTGGATGCCGCAGGGTGGGCGAGGTGATGCCTCCCCGACATGTACCCTCATTGTTGATTGACCTCATCCTCACTTTTGCTGCTACCTCAAGGTGGTCAGAACAAATCCACGTAAAAATCAACCTCCTATATTTGGCCTGAAAAAATCAAAACTTTAACCCTTACATGAGTATATACAGTAATGATAGGAGATGATATATTAACAATAATGCTGATAATGGTAACAGTAATATTCTTTATTGGTACCAGCAAAGGTTGTTACAAAAATTATTGAAAGTTTTACATATATACAAAGTTTAATAATAAAAAAAATAAACTTGTAACTTGCAGAAAATGACACAGTGGAAGAATAAAAGGTTTAGATGCCATACTAAGAATATAAGGAAATTTAGGTTTCCCACCAGAAACATTAACAGTTTTAAGACAAAAAATAAGAGCATACAAATTTAATAAAAGTGAGTAATATGGAGACAGGACTACATATGGTTGACTCAAGTCCCGTTTGATGCAACTTAGCACATACAACTGTGTAAGGGAGTGGTGAAGTGGTTGGCAGGCCTAGCTATGAATTCATGGGCCTGGGTTCAACCATGGGCAGTCATCACATAGCCCACCCAGCTGCTCATCTTCCCATTCAGGCTGATTGATAAAAGGGTACCTGGGGAAGGCAACTGTGGTACCCCGGATTTCACACTGGCCCTGTGTCCCGGGGTGATGGGTTAGTTCTCCCCACAGGCTCAAGGGCCAATGGGACAGAGATGAGCACTGAGGCCATGCACAGCTTTAGCATATGCCCCAGTCTTTACCTTTACCTAATTTTTTTTATTTATTTAATTTTTTACAACAAAGGAGACAGCTCAAGGGCACAAAAAGAAAGGAAACAATAATAAAAAAAGCCTGCTACTTGCTGCTCCTAAAAAAAAGAATCAAAAAAGGTGATTATCAAGAATATCAGATCAATACCTGTACTTACAAGTCAGAATGGGGTAAAAGTTGTTTTATTTCACTCATTTAGGGTTTACTTGTATGAATGGGCAAAGTTCCACTGGCTAACTGGTAGAAAAAAGCTGCGATATATGTGAGAATATATACCACCTTTGTCACAATAACGGGCAATGCTTTCTTGTATCCAGACTCTATAAGTGGCTGAACCTGAAATGAAAAATGTAGGCTTTAATTTCTCTCGTGATGATGTATTATGGAAATGCTGATGAAAATAGGGTTGTGGGAGGGCTTAGAAGGAGTGGTAAGTGAAGAGGGGAGGAAGGGTGTGCAAGATAGGTCTCCGTAAGAGTATGGACAGGAATGGATGGGCATGGAGGGTATGGATCAAGTGTAGTGTGGTTAGCTGGTAAGAAAGGTATTGTGAAGTATTTGTGGGTATGTACATATGCCCTAATAAGTGACAGGGGAAGGAAAGACAAGACTGAGATGAGGCTTTGCAAGGATTTAGATGTGTGTTTATAAACTTTTGGGAATGTAAAACTAATATTTGTGTTAGGAGATATGAATACCAAAGTTGAAAGCATGGAGATTTGGGGTCTGACTGGGTAGTTGGGTGTTGATGGAGTCTATGAGAATGCAAGGCTGAAAGTGATAGATAATAATGATATAAAAAGGGCAGTTGAACATTAAGAGGTGGAGAGTAAGCTATAATGGCCTCTCCAACATAGGGAATTTGTGGTGAAGAAAAAGCTGTCTGAGGTATGAACTGGTTGGTAGATTTAGTACTAATTGTGACAGAATTTGCATGTGACAAGTATTGGTCATTGTTGTTATTGCTTACGCTGTTCTCCTGACAGGAATGATAGAGATATGATTGTTATAGAGTATATAGACAAAATTAATTGAGCTGATTGTATGAGAGACCTCTATCATCCTTTGTTTTATAATCCAAGGAAAGATAAGTTAAGTTTGGTAAGATCATTTGGAGATGCATGTCAGTAGCAGAAATGTAACTGGACTTAGAAAAAGAAAACAATCATCATCAAATGCTCTAAGCCATCATAATAACTTAGTAGCAAGAGATAAAGTAATGTGTCAAAACTATCTGTTTGAATATTGCTCAGAGTGGTCTGTTAGAAGAGATAGAAATAATGAGGTGACTGAATTAGAGTAGAAGATAAAACGACGGAAAACCGAGACAGGGATGAATGTTGAGGAAGAGTGTAAAGCAAACGGGGATAAAAAAAAAAATTACATGATACCAAGGACAGCAACAAGGACAGTTATGTTAGTTTTATTATGAAGGAAGGTAATGATTGGGGGCACAGTGCTCAGTCAGACGTCAAGGAATGAGGGGGAGTAGGTGGCATTACTGCAAAAACGATTAAGTGTAATGGATGTCAAGAAATACAGCTTTCCAAACGCATTATATGAAGCCAGAACAAGCTGTGTGGAGTGAAGTTTAGTTCAGTCTACCTTTAGAGGCTCATATTCTGTGGGGCCAAGGATGAAAATTGACGTAGGGGAGACTTTGATATCTGGCCTTTTGAGGGAGACTTTGATATTTGGCCTTTTGAGGGAGACTTTGATATCTGGGTTTTTGAGGGAGACTTTGATATCTGGCCTTTTGAGGGAGACTTTGATATCTGGCCTTTTGAGGGAGACTTTGATATTTGGCCTTTTGAGGGAGACTTTGATATCTGGGTTTTTGAGGGAGACTTTGATATCTGGGCTTTTGAGGGAGACTTTGATATCTGGGTTTTTGAGGGAAACTTTGATATCTGGGCTTTTGAGGGAGACTTTGATATCTGGGCTTTTGAGGGAGACTTTGATATGTGGCCTTTTTAGGGAGACTTTGATATCTGGCCTTTTGAGGGAGACTTTGATATCTGGCCTTTTGAGGGAGACTTTGATATCTGGCCTTTTGAGGGAGACTTTGATATTTGGCCTTTTGAGGGAGACTTTGATATCTGGCCTTTTAGTTAACCATTCCATTTGTTATAAGGTTTGGGGCATACGATAAAGCTACACATGACCTCGGTGCTCATCTCCGTCACATTAACCCATGAGTCTGTGGCGGGAATAACTCATTTGGCCTCATAATATATCAGTGACCTAGGAAGCAAGGGGTTTGTGGAGGTAGGTTACATAATTTAAGGCCTTCTCGTTTATTTAAAGTAGAGGTGTCACCCTATCTTTTGCCCCCGCACTTTTATATCCAAATACTAAAAAGAATTATAATGGAGGGTTTTCAAAGTTGATTATGTAAGAATGAGATTTACACACGCAAACATCACTAATACGTTGGGTTGGGCGCAAGAGGAGAGTAGTGAAATATATTGCAATGGACGAATTAAAATGTTGAGTGCAAGATGAAATTACTGAAATATGTTGTGTACAGTGAATGGGCTTGTTTTTGTTAATATAGATTAGAAACATGGCCAATTCTACCTTGTATATCGAGTGCTCTTAGAATTTGAGGCATCCGGAGAAGGGGAGAGTGCCAGTACGATAGATACACTCAAGAAGTTAGATAAGATCATGGATGGTTAGGTTAGGTAGGGTTAGGGGTCATGTGGTGAGTGCCAATATTTCTTCTTCTTTTTCTTCATCAACTTCATCAACTTCCTCATCAACTTCTTCATTTTCATATTCATCTTTTTTTATCTTTATTATTAGGTCATCAAAGGAAGAAAAAATACACCCATGTCTGCATTCAAGAAGAGGTTAGATAAGGTCATGTATGGCTAGGTTAGGTAGGGTTAGGGGTCATGTGAGTGCCAATACGATAGATACATTAAAAAAGAGGTTAGATAAGGTCATGGAAGGTGAGGTCAGGTAGGGTTAGGGGTCATGTGAGTGCCAATACGATAGATACATTAAAAAAGAGGTTAGATAAGGTCATGGAAGGTGAGGTTAGGTAAGGTTAGGGGTCATGTGAGTGCCAATACGATAGATACATTCAAGAAGAGGTTAGATAAGGTCATGTATGGCTAGGTTAGGTAAGGTTAGGGGTCATGTGAGTGCCAATACGATAGATACATTCAAGAAGAGGTTAGATATGTTTATGGATGGTTAGGTTAGATAGGGTTAGGGGTCATGTGAGTGAGTGCCAATACGATAGATACATTCAAGAAGAGGTTAGATAAGGTCATGGAAGGTGAGGTCAGGTAGGGTTAGGGGTCATGTGAGTGCCAATACGATAGATACATTAAAAAAGAGGTTAGATATGTTCATGGATGGTGATGTTAGGTAAGGTTAGTGGTCATATGGTGCCAATACGATAGATACATTAAAGAAGAGGTTAGATATGTTTATGGATGGTTAGGTTAGTTAGGTTAGGGGTCATATGGTGAGTGCCAGTATATTGATAACTCTGATGCTGTCACGTGGCCCAAAATCCTTTAGTATATCATAAATGCTGTATCACTAACAACCATGAATTGTGAGGTTTCAGAATTAGAAGGGGTATAAAGAACAGCGTCTATTATCTAGTTTGTACTGGAAAGAAGCTGGCTACATCGCAGGAAATAACAGGAAACAAATGGCAAGGGAAAAAGCGACCTTGTATTAAGTGTACCGAGGGTCGCTTTTCCCTTGCAGCTATTATCATGTTTTTCCTTGAGTGTGTAGAGCTTGCCTTTCCCAGTACATACTAGAACAGAATGGTTTTGTCCCTCACGCCCCCTTCCCCTCATTTCTGACATTGTTTATTGCTTTATATATATGTTTGTATTTATTATTGGAGAGAGAGTCATACAGCCAGGAATGAAGACTGTCAGTGTAGATATTAATAAGAGCTTCCTAGAAAAAATGACAGAAGTGACTCAACGCGTTCAGTGATTCATGGTTGTGTAAGAGGATAGAGTAGAAGTGGGGATTTACGGTTTAGTGAACGAGTTAAAAGTAGGCATAGGTATATTTTTTTTCCCCTTGAAGACCTAATAGTAATGATGAAAAAAGATGAATATGAAGATGACGAAGAAGTTGATGAAGAAGGAGAAGAAGAAGAAGAAAATAAGTTAATGAAGGAAATATAAAAGATAATGAATAAAGAAGTTGATGAAGAAGAAGAAGAAAGAAGAAGAAGAAAATAAGTTAATGAAGGAAATATAAAAGATAATGAATAAAGAAGTTGATGAAGAAGAAGAAGAAAGAAGAAGAAGAAAATAAGTTAATGAAGGAAATATAAAAGATAATGAATAAAGAAGTTGATGAAGAAGAGGAATATAAAGAAGAAAGAAGGAGAAGAAAATAAGTTAATGAATGAAATATAAAAGATAATGAAGAAAGAAGTTGATGAAGAAGAATAATATGAAGAAAAAAAAAGAAGAAGAAAATTAAGAAAATATAATAGAAGAAGAAAAACAAGAACAAAGAAGAATAAGAACAAGAAGAAAAACAACAACAACAACAGTAACCACATAACTTCAAACGCCGTCTTTTAAAATAGAAACTTTGCTAACTGTGTGGAGAGATTTTCATTACATATATATAAAGGCTTACAGGCATATTTGATAGAAAGCCGTTCTCTGCCAGTTGACCATTTTCTAATATCGAGAAAGTAGTGCATTTACCTGATTCATAAAAAAAAAACACACACAAAAAAAAATAAGAAGGCAGGTTCGTCGGGTACCTCGCCAAACATCCTTCAGTATTTGGAAAGTATTTTTTTATAGTTTTTTTTTTTTTATAGTGCTTTCTTGTAAATGTCAGAAGCATCGGTAATAATTAAAGGTCTATCTATCTATCTATCTATCTCTATCTATCTATCTATCTATCTATCTCGTTGCAGCCTTATGACTTACCTGTGAGGGGGGACTACATTAACCTTCAACACCTGTCTCAGTATCATAAACTCTTACCTGCCTGTGCCTGACTCATCTTTCTCTTCGTCATCTATATTTTCTCTGACACTTTCTCTTCCTCTCTCTCTCTCTCTCTCTCTCTCTCTCTCTCTCTCTGTTTTTCTCTTTCTCTGTTTCCGTTCGACTTCACCTGACTCATAGTGGTCTCATATCCCTTAATCATTGTATCTCTTTTCTTTCATCTCATCGTAATTATGTCTTTCTTTTTCACGTGTCATCGTTATTATATCTCTTTTCTTCATCTTTCTTCATCCGTGGTGTCTGATTTCCCTTCTGTGGATTGGCGTGTAAAATCTGAATGTAATATTGTTCAAGTGTTTCCTAGTTGTCTGAGCCATAAGTAGAAGGTCTCTCTCTCTCTCTCTCTCTCTCTCTCTCTCTCTCTCTCTCTCTCTCTCTCTCTCTCTCTCTCTCTCTCTCTCTCTCTCTCTCTCTCTCTCTCATTCGTCCATGCACATACTACAGTGTTATAAGCTGAACAGACGAGTCTTTGCAGGATGTGACGATGTTTGAGTAACGTAGATTGGGTAGGCGGGCAGTCATGTGGTGAGTGCCAGAACGATAGATACATTCACGATGAGGTTAGATAAGGTCATGGATAGTAAGGTTAGGTAAGGTTAGGGGTCATGTGGTGAGTGCCAATACGATAGATACATTCACGATGAGGTTAGATAAGGTCATGGGTAGTAAGGTTAGGTAAGGTTAGGGGTCATGTAGTGAGTGTCAATACGATAGATACATTCAATAAGAGGTTAGATAAGGTCATGGATAGTAAGGTTAGGTAAGGTTAGGGGTCATGTGGTGAGTGTCAATACGATAGATACATTCAAGAAGGGGTTAGTTAGATAAGGTCATGGATAGTAAGGTTAGGTAAGGTTAGGGGTCATGTGGTGAGGGTCAGTACGATAGATACATTCAAGAAGAGGTTAGTTAGATAAGGTCATGGATAGTAAGGTTAGGTAAGGTTAGGGGTCATGTGGTGAGTGTCAATACGATAGATACATTCAATAAGAGGTTAGATAAGGTCATGGATAGTAAGGTTAGGTAAGGTTAGGGGTCATGTGTTGAGTGTCAATACGATAGATACATTCAAGAAGAGGTTAGATAAGGTCATGGATAGTAAGGTTAGGTAAGGTTAGGGGTCATGTGGTGAGTGTCAATACGATAGATACATTCAATAAGAGGTTAGATAAGGTCATGGATAGTAAGGTTAGGTAAGGTTAGGGGTCATGTGTTGAGTGTCAATACGATAGATACAGTCAATAAGAGGTTAGATAAGGTCATGGGTAGTAAGGTTAGGTAAGGTTAGGGGTCATGTGGTGAGTGTCAATACGATAGATACATTCACGATGAGGTTAGATAAGGTCATGGATAGTAAGGTTAGGTAAGGTTAGGGGTCATGTGTTGAGGGTCAGTACGATAGATACATTCAAGAAGAGGTTAGATAAGGTCATGGATAGTAAGGTTAGGTAAGGTTAGGGGTCATGTGGTGAGGGTCAGTACGATAGATACATTCAAGAAGAGGTTAGTTAGATAAGGTCATGGATAGTAAGGTTAGGTAAGGTTAGGGGTCATGTGTTGAGGGTCAGTACGATAGACACATTGAAGAAGAGGTTTGGTAAGTTCATGAATGGCTAGGTAGGGTTAGGGGACATTGTGTGGGTGCCAATACGATAGACACATTGAAAAAGAGGTTAGGTAAGGTCATGTATAGTGAGGTTAAGTATAGGGGTTAGGTAAGAAAGAAAAGAAGAAGAAAGGGGTATAAGAACGATGAGAGGAGAGGAAAGATATGCAATAATTAAGAGATACGAGACCACTATGAGTCAGGTGAAATCAAAAAGGAAACAGAGAAAGAAAAACACACAGAGAGAGGGAGAGAAAGTATCAGAGAAAACAAAGAAAACGAAGAGAAAGATGAGTCAGGCACTTTGAGGTTAGGTGGGGTTAGGTTTACAGGAGCTACTTTGTACAGAACTACCGGCCTCTTGCAGACTCCTTATGTTCTAATGTGATTGAGTCTGCATTTCCGAGTTGGAAAGTTCCCTTCTGAAAACTGATTGGCAGGTGAAGTTTGTGTACCATAATGCGTGATGAATAGAAGGAACAAGGATGAAAAGGAAATGGTAGAAGGAGGAGGAAAAAAAGGGGTGAGAAATAGAGGTATAACAAGAAGGATGAAAGGGTTATATAGACAGGTGGTTGTATCTAGATTTCAAAGTTCTCAGATTCCCATACGATGATTTAAACTTCGAGTAGGCTAATGTCAAAGCGATTTCAAAGTTCTCAGATTCCCATACGATGATTTAAACTTCGTGTAGGCTAATGTCAAAGCGATTTCAAAGTTCTCAGATTCCCATACGATGATTTAAACTTCGTGTAGGTTAATGTAAAAGCGATTTCAAAGTTCTCAGATTCCCATACGATGATTTAAACTTCGAGTAGGTTAATGTCAAAGCGATTTCAAAGTTCTCAGATTCCCATACGATGATTTAAACTTCGAGTAGGCTAATGTCAAAGCGATTTCAAAGTTCTCAGATTCCCATACGATGATTTAAACTTCGTGTAGGTTAATGTAAAAGCGATTTCAAAGTTCTCAGATTCCCATACGATGATTTAAACTTCGTGTAGGCTAATGTAAAAGCGATTTCAAAGTTCTCAGATTTCCCGACCCGACTTCTGCGCCATCAACCAGAAAATCACCCATAAGAACACGGTTAATCTTCCCTTTAGCCTTGGGAATTCGTCGTCATGGAGGCCCGATACATTTAATAAGAACATAAACCCGAGTACCGGAGATGGGATCGGGTCTTCATTGAAAGTAGAGTGCCTTCAAGTCCTTATACAGGCGATTCAGAGAGAGCGTAGAGATAAATTTCAGGTACTTATTGCGATCAAGGAGAGGAGGAGCGGGGAGGAGAAAGTCTGGATGTGAAAACTGACCCAAGGAAGACTGTATTGAAAGGTGAGGAGGACACGAGGGGGGGAGGGGGGAAGGGGTTACGAGGGGGGAGGTGGGAAGGGGTTACGAGGGGGAAGGGGGGAAGGGGTTACGAGGGGGTGGAGGGCATGAGGGAAGGTGGGGATGTTGAGGGTGAGGGGGGAGGGGGGAAGGGGTTACGAGGGGGGAGGAGGGCATGAGGGAAAGTGTGGGGGGGTTGAGGGGGAGGGGGGGAGGGGATGAGGGAAAGTGGGGGAGGTTGAGGGGGAGAGGGGGGCACGGGGGGAAGAGGGGGGGACCTGATTCAAGGCACAATAGGTGACGTTTTAATTAAGCACAATTTCACTGTCGAGTCACCTCTCTCTCTCTCTCTCTCTCTCTCTCTCTCTCTCTCTCTCTCTCTCTCTCTCTCGCGACCACAACCCCCCCTCGTTGCCTCATGGCTGGTGCTTGCATCGCCTTGCAGCCACACTGACCCCCCCCGCCGCCTCCCCCCCCCCCCTGAAGGCGGGCAGGGATGCTGGGCCGTGCAGTGAAGAAACAAAAGCAACATAAGTTTTGGACAATAAGAGAAAAAAAGAATGAAAGAAAAAGAGGAAAATAATAGACCCAGACAGTAGAGACACATCAGGGAGTCCCGTTACAAAGGCGAAACTCTCGACCGACTACTACTACTACTACTACTACTACTACTACTACTACTACTACTACTGGTGTTACGAGAGGATCTAATGTAACCTTCAGCAGCACGATATGCATGTAGGAGGCTGCCAGTCAGGGGCGCCGCTACATCTGTCCGTCCCGCCACAGCCTGCACACCCGCCGCCCGCCGCAACGCCCCCACCACCGCCACACTTTAGTAGTCAGTGGCCACGCGTCCATCGCATTGCTGTGCCTGAGGGACGTATTCTAGGACACTTTCGCTCCTCACATCAGCTATTTCTAAAGGTCAAAGAGAGGGTCAGTCAGGTTATATTGAGTGTTTCTTTAGGTTCACGGTACAAAAGAAGGGTCACACTACCACCAGGGTCATAAAACTACTCCTGGAAGTGCCCCAAACTCTTAGGAAAGCCTTGTCAAATTGGTGAACGTAGGTGACGGAATGTTAAAAATACGGCCGTGAAATATTGCCCCCCGTGGTGGAAGCACTGCACCGCCACGCGGGTGTCCGCATGACAAGGTGGGCTGCCCGGCAGGGAAGGAAGGGGAGTGGGAGGCACGCCGGCATTTCCTTGATTCACGGAAAGCTACGCCGGCCACCACCCCAACCTTCACTCCCCAGGGGCAATATGGAGTGGCCGCCGCCTTGCTGGCCGACATGTGCCACATCTTCTGGGCATCTTGTATGCATCCCATTTACTGCTTTATTCGTTTACAATTATATTATGTAGGCTGTCCAGAGTATGATGAGTATTTTCCTTGGCGGCAGTCAGCAGCATCAACCTGTCCGTCTGAGGGTGAGCGGGCGGCCGGCGGCGGGCGGTGCGGGCCGCGCGTCACGCCCACGGCCCAGAATAACAAGATAACGTCACTGCCAGACCACAGGGCGCCAGACGCTGACGTCACTGAGCCGCCCTTCAAGGGAGGAGGCAGTTTGGTGACATCACAAGGAGGGACACAAGTCGGATCGAGTGATCATTGTGACCCTCATCCGCCCGGCCGAGGGGGCCGCCCCCTGCTAGGCCCAGCACACGCCCGTGCAACTCTTTCTTCGCTTCCTCCCTGCCCCTCCCCACAGGCCGCGTGCCTCCGGGGTACAGTCCTCAGCTCGTGGCGGCGGGTGCGGCAGCTTCCTGGAGGGAGGATGGTGCTCCTAATAACAAAGCCCAGTGATTTGAGTCGCTGAAGTTTTTATTCGTACTGGCAATTTTAATAATTTTGATATTCCTTACGCAATCACAACCAGCGTTGCGTCATCTTGACACGAGTCAGATACAGACAGCTCCGCAAGTTCACCCGATTTCCCCTTCACGAGCGACACGACCATCCTGGTGTGTGCAGTGACGGCGGCCCCGGCGCCGCCACAGGGGGCCCCGAAGTCTTACTCCAAGACACCGAGGCATGGCAACCCTCAGCAGGTCGCCCGGACGCCCCCGCGGCCTTCCTGTGCCTGTTGGCTTCCCGTCTGCCCTATCTAAGCTATTTTTGGCGTCTCTGCGTGGCTCCTGGATGGCAGGGAGCGGGAGGCGCCCCTCCCTGCACCTCCCTGCTCAACACCACACCAGAGATTAGACGACTTGCATCGACCACATGCTTGACCGTCTGAAGGCTGCATGTGTGTGTGTGTGTGTGTGTGTGTGTGTGTGTCTTGAGCGGGCCAACTCTCGCCTCGGTACTGCCTGGCTGGGCGGTGGGCGTAGGGCGTCACTGGCCGCCTCCCAGTAACACGGCGGGCGTCGTGTCTATATCTGAGTAATGACGCGGTCACTCATTTTAGCACCGGCCGCCTCAGGGCCCGGCTCGCCTGTCTGGGGAAAAAAACACCTGAGACACAGAATCAGTAACGCCAATTACGAAAAGCAGCGGCGCGGCGGTGGCGTGACGGTATATTTAGCCGTCACCACGAGGCCCTGCACGCGTGTCCTGCCGGCGGCGGCGGCTGTTCGCTCCTCCGCTGTCAAAAGGAATGCCACGCCTCGATTCCCTCTCGGAGCGTGTTGGCCAGGCCGCCGCTCATGGCACTCCGGTCAGCAGTGTCAGGGTCACCGTCGACAGTGACATGGCCTTCCCTGGCGGCCCTGGCAGGAGGCAGCATTCTCTTACCCGCCGTCTTTCAAAGTGCATCGTCAAGAGGTGACCCTCCTGAGGCCTCGCTAGGAAGCACACGCCAGGGGCAGGAGTCACCCTAATAAGCATAACTCTCGTCCCCGCAGCGTGTGTGAGGCAGCGGGAGAAGGGGGGGAGGGAGGGGCGGCGCGCGTCAGTCCTACAGCCGCCAAGAAAATAAATCCCAACCCAGAACACGAAGCAAAGTAAAAACTCTAAAACGTGTGCCATTTACAGTTTAGCGGAGTCCATTCCCTCTAGCCTTCGCCCGTTCTATATGCTATCGGTCATACGGAGGGCCGCGACTTTTTATCAACACTCTGTAGCACGAAAATGAAGCAAAACTGAATCGATTTAAAACATACGCCATTTACAGTTGATCAAGGTAAAGGGCCTCTCGTTTTCGCGCGTTTCCTTATTTATATTCATTTCTTCATCCTCCTGTTCCACTCCCTCTTCATCCTCTTCCCTTTCATATTTTCTTCCTTTTCCATCTTTCCATTCTCATTCTTTTCTTCATCCTCCTCCTGTTCCACTCCCTCTTCACTTCCCTTCCCTTTCATTTATCCTTTCTTTTCCACCTCTCATTCTTTTCTTCATCCTCCTGTTCCATTCCCTCTTCCCTTCCTTTCATTTATCCTTCCTTTTCCATTTCTTTTTATTTCCTTCCCTCATTCATCTGTCTAATTTTATCTTACACTCTTTCTAATTTTCATTCATTTCCATCTTTTTCATTCTTTCCTCTCCACCCCCTCGTCACCCCTTCCCTTTCATTTATTCCTCCTTTTCCATCGCATTCTTTCCTTCCCTCATGCATCATCATCTCTCTAATTCCTTCCTCTCCCATCGTTCATAAGGCGGGCGACAATAATCTCTGAGCCCGCTGCGTGTATACCTGTAGACCCGCACCGCACCGCTCGGCCCTGCAGGAGGTCTTGCCCGCGCCACCCTTGGACTAATTCCGATCATGAGCCAGCCAGAGACCTCGCCTGTCAACATTCCTGGCGACACGCCCGCTCGACGCCCACTTGCCACATGCCCTCCCTCTGCATAATACTACTCCCTTGCACGTATCTCAACCTAATAACCCTTCCCGATAGCATACCCGATACCCCCGATAGCTGCCCTGTACATAACATATATTTCAGTCTCATAACCTAGCCTTACCGTGTACCCTCGTGACGCCAAGGCTTCCAGGGCTGGTTAGGGACATGGGAGTGACTTTATACCTGTGGCCACGGGAGGACACGCGAAGAATATATGAAAGAGGTGAGGTGGGATTGGCAGAGATGGAGGAGGAGGAAGGAAAGGAATGAGAAAAGAATGCGAGAGATGTGATTGAGGAGGAGGAGGAGGAGGAAGATAATGAAAGGAACAGAGGAAGAGAGGAAGAGGGAGAAGAAAACCGATTAAGAGAAAGAAAGAATGAAAAAGGATGTTATTGAGGAAACGGAGCAAAGAGGAGATGAAGAAGAAGAAGAAGAACGGATGATATTAAAGGGATGAGGAGGAGGAGGAGGAGGTTGAAAAGAAAGAGGAAAATAAGCAAGTACATGAAAAGAGATGAGGGAATAGGAGGAGGAGGAGGAGGAGAGGAAGAAGAGAAAAAATAAAGAAAAAATAAATGAGGAAGAGAAAGATATGCCGGAAGAGAAAGATATATATTAACCATAGAAAGAAAAAAAAGGAAGGGAGGGGAAAGTTGGAGGAGGAAAAAGAAAAAAATTATGGAAGAAAAAAAAAAGAAGAAATGAACATAAGTGAAGAGGAGGAATAATGAGGTTGTGGAGGTAAAAGAACAACAAGAACAACAAATAACATGAAAAGACGTTAGATGTTTGTTAAGACTTGAAGAGAAATTAAGAAAAAAATATTGAGTTGGAGGAGGAGGAGGAGGAGGAGGAGGAGGAGGAGATAAAAAGGGGAACAGAAGAAGGGGAAGAGAAATGAAAAAAAATTGAGTTGGAGGAGGAGGAGGAGGAGATGAAGAGGGGGAACAGAAGATGGGCGGAAGAGGAGGAGGATGAAAAGAATAAGGAGGAAGAGGTGGAGGAGGAGGAGAAAGAAGAAGAGGGGAACAGGGAAGAATAGGGAGGAAGAGAAAAATGGAAAAAATGATGAGGAGGAGGAGAAGGAGAGGAAAAATAAAGAGAAAAGCAGAGGAAAGGCGGAAGAAGAGAAAGAAGAAGAAGAAGAAAAATATCAAACAAAATCGGAAAAGAAGAAAGGAAAATAATAGAATAGAATACGAATTGATAGAAGGGATACCAAAGCAGATTACCTAAATTAAAACACTGAAGAAAAGAAGAACCTGAAGATGATTGCGGTATATACTACAGGAAGATGCAGGAGAGGAAGGGAAGAGTTGAGTTGGTCACGCGCGCTATACCCCAGGCAAGGAAGGGCATAGAGAGGAGGAGGAGGCGAAGAAGGGAAAGGGCAGGGCAGGGAGCCAACACCAGCCAACACCAGCCAGCCCCCGCCAGCCCTCACCCGCCCTATACACAGCTACTATTTTGAACCATGACGCCGCTGGTGACTTTTCCAACCCAGCCCTGGCAAAGAGGTGCCCCGGTGACTGCCCTCCTTCAGCGCCCTCCCCCTGTACCTTCTCCACCCCTCACACACACACCCTTACACACCACCTCTATTTCAGCTCCCCCCCCTTGTACCTTCTCCACCCCTCACACACACCCTTACACACCACCTCTATTTCAGCACCCCCCTCTTGTACCTTCTCTTCCCCTCATACACACCCTTAAACACCTCTCTCCCTCTTGCTGTACCCTCACATCTCCTCTCTTGCATCCCCCTTCCATTTCCCCCACACCTTCTCTACCCCTCACATCAATGCTAATATGCCCTCACATCTCCCCTCTCTTGCACCTCCTTCCTTTCCTTTCCCCCTCTGTCTCCTCACACACCTCCCAGCAATGCTCATATCCCCTCACATCTCCCCTCTTTAAACTCCCTCCCCCTTTCTCCTTCTGTCACCCCCTTACAGACACCCTTACACACCTCCCTCCCTCTTTTTCAGCCCCTCCTTCTCCCCTTCTGTCACCCCCTTACATACCCCTTACACACATCCCTCTTTGCCAGCTAATGATCATAATACTGTCACATCTCCCCTCTTTCATCCCCCTAATCTGCCCCCCCCATCACATCCCCCCACACACACCTCCCTCCCTTCTGTCAGGTGATGATCCTATACCATTACATCTTCCTCTTTCTGGCACATCCTCTCCTGCCCCCTCACTCCTCACCTCCCTCCCTACCTGCACACCTTCCTCTCTGGCCAGGTGTGATGCTTGATAAGGGAAAGATTAGCACATCCCACGTTGACTCAGACCTATTGACGACCCTCACACAGCCTCTTCATCCCTTCCTCTTTAAGCTCCTTGCCTCCCTCCCTCATACCTCCCGCTCATATGCCCCTCACACCTTCCTCCCTCTGACCAGGTGATGCTTGATAAGGGAAAGTTTAGCACATCCCACCGTTGGCTTAGAACTAGATATACCTTACACAGCCTCCTCAGCCCCTTCCTCTCTCTCTCTTTACCCTTTTCACCTCCCTACCTCGTCTCTTGCCCTTCATACCCTCACATCTCCCTCTCTGTGACTAGGTAATGCTTGATAAGGGAAAGATTAGCACATTCTTACGTTAGATATAGATTACACAGCTTCCTCAGCCCTTTCCATCCTTTCTCTTTTCCCTCCTCACATCCCTCCCTCTTAGCAATGCCCTTCAGACCCTTACACCTCCCTCCCTCTGGAAAGATAAGCACATCCCCCACGTTAGCACAGATAACTAGAGATACCTAACACAGCATCCTCAGCCTCTTCCTCCTTTCCTCTATACCCTCCTCACCTCCCTCTTAGCAATGCCCTTCAGACCCTTACACCTCCCACCCTCCCCCTAGAAAGATTAACACACCCTTACATTGGCTCAGAACTAGACGATCCTCACTCAGCTCTCCCTCCTTACCCTCCAAACCCCTCCCTCTCACACCCTTCTCAGATGCTCTTGTTAATGCCCTTCATACCTTCCCTCACACCCTCCTTCGCTCATGCCAGGTAAAGTTTGGGAGGAATTAAAGGAAGATTGGCACATCCCACGCCTTGGGTATTTGAAATAAACTCCAAGTGAAGTCGAGGAAAGCGAGGGAGTAGGTGCCAACACACACACACACACACACACACACACACACACACACACACACACACACACACACACACACAGAGGGAGGGGATGAAAAAGGAAGAAGAAAGAGAGAAAGCGGAAAGAAAATGAAAGAAAGAGAGAAAGCGAAAAGAAAATGAAAAAAAGAAAGAGAGAAAGCGAAGAAAAAAAGAGAGAAGAAAGAGAGAAAACAAATAAAGAAAAAGAAAAAAGAATTGTGTACTTGGAGTCTAGTCATTCTTTGGGGGGTCAGGAGGGTACCCGCAATCCCCCCCCCCCCCAGGGATCTCCGCCCCTCTCTAAAAACTACACCAGGCGGGAGGGGAGCGTCGAGGTATCCTGTAGGGCGTAGGGAGGGCATGAGGACACAGGGACAGGCATAAGGGCATCCTGCATCACTACGGGCATGTCTCAGGGTGGTTTAGGATAAGGTGTGCCCAGTGTGACGGAGGTGAGCACGGAGGTCACGCGTAGCTATAGCGTATGCTCCTGATTTTGCGTTGTGGGTCACGTTAGGTATATAAGAGAAGTGGAGAGAAGAGAAGAGAGAAGAGAAGAGAAGAGAAAAGAGAAGAAGAGAAAGGGAGAGGAGAGAAGAAAAGAGAAGAGGAGAACAGAGAAGAGAAAAGAGAAGAGGAGAAAAACAGGAGAGCAGAGAAAAGAAGAGAAAGAAAAAGAGGAGAAGAAAAGAAGAGTAGAAAAAAGAGGAAAAGAAAGAGAGGAGAGAAGAGAAAAGAAGAGAAAAAAGAGGAAAAGAAAAAGAGAGAGAAGAGAAAATAAGAGAAGAGAAAAGAAGAGCAGAGAAGAGAAGAGGAGATGCTTTTACAGGAGAGGACTTTGCGGGCTTTTATGTGTTATTGTTGTTGTTGTTCTTGTTGTTCTTGTTGTTTATTGCCCTTGAGTTGTTTCCTTCACCGTAAAAACAAACAAAGAGAGGTCGTAGGGCACTGAGTAGGCTGACCACACCACGCCACACCACGCCACACCAGACCATACCAGACCACACCAAACCATACCAGACCACACCATACCAGACCACACCACACCATACCAGACCACACTACACCATACCAGACCAGACCACACCACACAGTACCAGACCACACCACACCATACCACACCACACCACACCATACCAGACCAGACCACACCACGCCACACCATACCACACCACACCACACCATACCAGACCACATCACTCACCATCACCACCACCAGCATCCTCACCACCACACCACCACAGCACACCACCTTCATTCTCCATTCACCACCACCACCACCACCACCACTACCACACCATACCCGCTGCGTTCTTCACTCAACACCACTTCTATCATTGTCACCACTACCACCACCCACCATCACCACCACCACCACCACATGTATACTCCATCTCGCCTCCACTCCATCCATCCTCTCAAGACCTTTACCGCTTCCCTTGCGTGCCATTAAGCGGTGACACACGCACACACACTCTCTCTCTCTCTCTCTCTCTCTCTCTCTCTCTCTCTCTCTCTCTCTCTCTCTCTCTCTCTCTCGCGTGAGTGATTTTACTGATAGCGAGTTTATTTTTCTCGTGTGTGTGTGTGTGTGTGTGTGTGTGTGTGTGTGTGTGTGTGTGTGTGTGCTTGCATGTGCGCACGTGTGCAGGCGCATCTGTTCCCATCGCTCTCTTCTCTCTCTCTCTCTCTCTCTCTCTCTCTCTCTCTCTCTCTCTCTCTCTCTCTCTCTCTCTCTCTCTCTCTCTCTCTCTCTCTCTCTCTCTCTCTCTCTCTCTCTCTCTCTCTCTCTCTCTCTCTCTCTCGCCATCTTTCTCTCCACATCTCTGCATCACCACCACCACCACCACCTCCACCTCCACCACCACCAGTGCTTCCATCATACCCACCACCACCACCACAACTAAAGCCTCCACCCAAAAAACATCAATTCTGCCACAACTACCACCAACACCACCCGCATAATTAGACTACCACTATATCACCACCACCACCACCACAACCACCACCACTAAAGCCTCCACCCAAAAAACATCAATTCTGCCACGACTACCACCACCAACACCACCAACATCATCATCACCACTATACCACCACCACCAACACCATCACCACCACCACCACCACCAACATCAATACCTCTTCGATCACTACCACCAACCTCGCCGCTAACACCACCACCACCACCAGTAACCATCAATCCTGTCACACTCATCACCACCATCACCACCACCATTACCTACCACACCCCTTATCAGTTCAACCATTACACCCCCTACATACAACACCCATCACCATAGTATACATGCACCACCATACCACCACCACCACCACCACCACTAAACGACAAAAACAACAACAACAAAGGTCTTTCCTGTTGCCCTTTTTACCACCGCCTCCACCACCGCCACCAGAGAGAGAGAGAGAGAGAGAGAGAGAGTCACGGGTTTTCCCCTCCCCGTATTGGTCGAGTCCTATGACCTGTCCTTTTCCCGTCCTGGAGTCCTTCGTTGCCTGCCCCAAGAGTAACATTATAGAGGGGGCATGGGGAGGGGGGCGTTGGGGGGGAGGAGGGAGAGGTGTTGGGGATGGTTACTGGGGAGAGAGAGAGGGGAAGGAGGTTTTCAGGAGGAGGAGGAGGAGGAGGGAGTATGTGGAGGGTGTTAGAAGGGGGGGAAGGGAAGGTGTAGGAGGAGTTATTGGAGGGGGAAAGGTGAGGCATAGGAGGGGAATATTGTGGGGAGGAGGTGTATTAAAGGTTACAGGGGGGAGGGGATATATGGGGGTATCACAAGGGGAGGGTGTGTAGGAGGGTTTTACTGGGAAGGGAAAGTGTGGGAGGGGATTACTGGAGAGGGGTGGGGGATGTGTAGGAGGTGGGGGGAAGGAGGGGATGTAGGAGTGGATTACTGAGGGAGGGAGAGGTGTGGGAAGGAGTGTGCAGAAGGAGGATATGTGGGAGTGGATTACTGAGGGAGGGAGAGGTGTGGGAGGGTGTGGGTAGAGGGAGGATATGTAGGAGGAGATTACTGAGGGAGGGGGAGGTGTGGGAGGGGATAGGTGGAAGGAGATATAGGAGGGGAAGTGTGGGAAGGGTTACTGGGAGGGGGATTGTGGGAGGGAGGGAGGGGATGACTAAGGAAAGGAGAAGGAGAGGAATACAGAGGGGAAAGAGGAGGGGTGGAAGGTATTACAAGAGGAAGGGGAGGCAGGGGGAGGTTACTGAGGGAAGGGAAAATGTGTGGGGAGGTAGTAGGGGAATGGGAGGTAAGGGGAAGTGTGTGGGGAGGAAATAGGGGAAAGGGAGATAAGGAAGAGTTACTGGGAGAAGGGGAAATGTGTGTGGGGAGGAAATAGGTTAGGGGAGGTGTGTGGGAGAGAATTGCCATGGGGAGGGGAAGCTGTGTGGTGGAGTTACAAGGGAAGGGGAGGAGGTGGAGGGGGTGGAGGGGAGGAGGGGAGCGATAACTGACTGGGGAGCAATAAAAGTGCTGGGGAGATAAATGCAAGTCTCCCTCTTATCTGTCTTAGCTCCCCTGTGTGTGTGTGTGTGTGTGTGTGTGTGTGTGTGTGTGTGTGTGTGTGTGTGTGTGTGTGTGTGTTGACTTGGGAGCTGTTTGTGCTATTTCCTATTGTTTTTTAGCGTCCCTGTGTGTCTGTGTGTGTGTGTGTGTGTGTGTGTGTGTGTGTGTGTGTGTGTGTGTGTGTGTGTGTGTGTGTTTTTGTGTGTGTGTGTGTGTTCTTGCGGACTTGTGTTATTAATGTTTTAAGTTTGTGATGTGTCGTTTTAATTAATCTATCTCATCGTAACACACACACACACACACACACACACACACACACACACACACACACACACACACACAGGTACGTTTAGCAAGGTATTCCATTCATCAAGTTGTGTGTTTGGAAAAATTTTATATATATATCACCTGAGTTGTTTTTTTTGTTTGTTTGTTTGTTTGTTTTATACCGCGTCCTGTTGATGTTCCCTTCCCTTTGGTGATACGATATTTTTTATGCATTTATTTTATTTTATTTACTTACTTATTTTCTTATTTATTTTAGCTTTTATTTTGTGTGTATATTTATCACCTCTCGCTATCATGCTTTATCTCATGTCACCGTGATGTCAACTTCTCTCTGCCGATATGATCATTTTTTGCATATACTAATTTATCCTTTGCTTATCACTTTGTTATCTTGTTTTATCTTGGGTATTGTTAACATTTGCTTCCCTCTGGTTACATGATAGTTATTGAGTATATATATTTTTTTTCTTTTCCAGTCATATATTTGTGTGACATTAAGTTTACGTGATGTTGTTTACCTGAAAAACTATATATTTGTGTGACATTAACTGTACGTGATGTTGTTTACCTGAAAAACTATATATTTGTGTGACATTAACTGTACGTGATGTTGTTTACCTGAAAAACTGCCATTTCTAACATCACTACCATCTTTGACCACGCATCACCACCATCACCACCACCTATCACCACCACTACCATCATTATACACCATCATCACCACTTCTTCTTATCACCACCTCCATCATCACCACCTCCACTTTTTGTTAACATCACCACCTATCATCACTTACCACCCACCATCATCACCACCTCCACTTTTTATTAACATCACCACCTTGAACCACTTACCACCCATCATCATTACCACTTTCCCCACATCTCATTAATATCACCATCACCATCACCACCATTTAAACATATCAACACCATCACCACCACCACATCAACACCATATCAACACCACCACCACCATCACCTACCACCACTAAAACTACCACTATCATCACCATTTAAACATATCAACACCATCACCATATCAACACCACCACCACCATCATCACCTACCACTACTAAAACTACCACTATCATTAACATTCTCATTGTATTTCATCACCACAATTACCCTGACTTGCACTCACCACCGTCATCACCATTCACCACCACCACCACCACCATCACTTTCTACCTTCTAAAAACAAAACAAAACAAAAAAAACAGCAAAGCACCGTCACATAGGAGCAGGGAGTAGCGGGCTTTTTTTTTATTTCATTAGTCTTCCTTTTTTTTGCCCTTGAGCTGTTTCCTCTGCTGTAAAAAAAAAAAAAAAAAAAAAAAAACTACCATTATCACCAACCTATTTTTATTGCATTTTATCATTATCAATCTTGTTCCCTTATCACCGCTGTCATCACCACCACCACCACCACCGCCGCCAACACCGCCATTGATTACATTCCAGAACTATCATCATCATCAGCTGTCACCATCATTTTTATTTTCCTTTGATTCATAGTTCATTTATTTTGCTAGTTATTTCGCTAGTTATTTTTTTCTCTGTTTTTTTTCTTGGTTATTTAGTCGGGTATTAAGTTAATCAGTTGGGTTATGAGTTAGTCAGTGAGCTCGTTGGTTCAGTAGCTAGTCAGTCAGTTTATTAGCTAGTCAGTCAGTTAGTCAGTCAGATAGTTAAGGTAGGTAGATAGTCATTCAGATCGATAGTTTATCAGTTAGTCAGTCAGTCAGTCAGTCAGTTAGTTAGATAGATAGATAGTCAGTCAGTCAGTCAGATATTCAGTAAGTCAATTAGTCAGTTAGAGATCAGTCAGTCAGTTAGTTAGTTAGTTAGTTAGATAGTTAGTTAGTTAGTTAGTTAGTTAGATAGTTAGTTAGTTAGTTAGTTAGTTAGTTAGTTAGTTAGTTAGTTAGTTAGTTAGTTAGTTAGTTAGTTAGTTAGTTAGTTAGTTAGATAGATTGTCAGTCAGTCAGTCAGATATTCAGTAAGTCAATTAGTCAGTCAGAGATCAGTCAGTCAGTTAGTTAGTTAGTTAGATAGATAGATAGATAGATACTCAGTCAGTCAGTCAGATATTCAGTAAGTCAGTCAGTCAGTCAGTCAGTCCGTCAGTCAGTTACTCAGTTCATAAGTTATTTACCCAATCAGTCAGCCAGGTGTTTATCTACAGACATAATCATTCTATTAATTTAGTTCCTCTTTTGTTTACCCATATCTTACACCTACGTCATTTTAACCTCCTTCACATTTTAATACTAACCCATGTATCCTTATCAAACCTCAATCTCATTTTCCGACACAAGCAGAAAGCATTGAGTACACACACACACACACACACACACACACACACACACACACACACACACACACACACACACACACACACTCACTCACAGACTCGAACCATTTTTCTTTCTTTATTTTCACCCACTATGTCCTCTAACGAGATTATGATGTTCGGTTCCACTCTCCTTCTTTCATGCCCGGCGCTCAGCAACACTCGGGTATGCAGCGCCTCCCTCACGCCCTCCCTCCCTCTGGTCCGCTTTTTATCACGGCAAAGGAGACAACTCAAGGGTAAATATAAATGGGATAAAATAAGCCCCATAATCACTGCTCCTACATAAGGGAGTATATATGAGTGAGTGGCCGAAGAGAGGTCATATAGGTTGGTTATATTATGTTCTTATGAATGGAAAAGGAAGAGAAGAAGAAGGAGATAGATTGACGGATAGATAGACTTGAAGAAGAAGAAAAAGAAGGAAGGGAGGAAAAGGGAGAGAGGGGTCAGTCGGATTTTAATGAGTGTTTCTTGAGGTTCACGGTACAGAAGAAGGGTCACACTACCACCAGGGTCATAAAGCTACTCCTGGAAATGCCCACAACTCCCACGAAAGCCTTGTCAAATATGTGTTCTTGGGCAGCGAAATGTTTAATAATATGACCTTATAGTGACTCCCTCTCTCCCTCCCTCCCGTCAGCAACTTCAGGGTATGCAGCGCCGTCTCTCTCTCTCTCTCTCTCTCTCTCTCTCTCTCTCTCTCTCTCTCTCTCTCTCTCTCGTGCGCTTGTAGTGAGGCGTTTGTTTCTGAATGACGCAGCCGAGGACGAATTCATCATGTGTTGCCTTGAGAGTGTGTGTAGCTGGGAGCCAGAGAGAGAGAGAGAGAGAGAGAGAGAGAGAGAGAGAGAGAGAGAGAGAAAGGGCGTGGCAGAGGAAAAAGAATGAAAAATACAAGACAAAAAAATAAGTGTAAGATAAAAAGAAATTATGAAAGAATGCGGAAACGGACACAAAACACGGAGGTAAGATTTGACGTAAGAAGAATGAAAGCAAAATGTGGAATGCTAGATATTGATAGATAGATAGATAGATTTTTTTATTTTTTATTATTGTTTTCTTTTTTGTGTGCCCTTGAGCTGCCTCCTTTGTTGTAAAAAAAAATATAGATAGATAGGTAGAGACGTTTATAATAGTTACGTTCTTTGTTTCAGTAAAAGAGGGAGACAGACAGACAGACAGACGTAGGAAGTTCAAGGTAACAGACAGACAGATACACATAAAAACAGACAGACAGACGTAGGAAGTTCAAGGTAACAGACAGACAGATACACATAAAAACAGACAGACAGACAGACGTAGGAAGTTCAAGGTAACAGACAGACAGATACACATAAAAACAGACAGACAGACAGACGTAGGAAGTTCAAGGTAACAGACAGACAGGGTTCGAGAAAAAAAATATATGCAAATTAAAATATGAAAAATAAAAGAAAAATGAAGAGATAAGCATATTACATACAGACAGACACAGACAGACAGACAGACAGACAGACAGACAGACAGAGAGACAGATACACATACACACAAAAACAGACAGAGGCTCAATTATAAGAAATCGATACAGACAGATAGACAGACAGACAGACAGACAGGTTACATACGAGACGAGCAAACAAACACAGACAAAACAAACACACACACACAGAGAGAGAGAGAGAGAGACGACAACACTATTGATTTCCCAGCAGGCTCCCTTCGTCTCTCTCTCTCTCTCTCTCTCTCTCTCTCTCTCTGCCCCATTTCACGGCTCCTTACCCATCTCCAACTCTTCCCGATACCCATTTCTCTTCTCTTTCTCTACCTTTCTCTTCTCTCTCTCTCTCTCTTCTCTTTCTCTTCCTTTCTCTTCTTCTCTTCCCTTTCTCACACACCCCTTCTCTCTCACCATCCCCTTCACCCTATCACCATTACCCATCACCGTTTACTAATTTACCGTTACTCTGTTTACCGTTTATCCCTCCTGTTTTACTTCCCTCTTACATAACGTTTCCACAGACGCAAGGGTTAGTGTGAAGGAGGTTGGCACTGAGGCTACGCGCGGCTTAGTGTATGCCCCCTCAGGTCTAGGTATTTTTTGTATTCGTGTCTCGGTAACATCAATATCGGTGCTTCTAACTCTATTAAATTATCAGTCTTAGCTTAGAATTAGTGACATTAGTTGTTTATATTATACCTCAATGCACTGTCTATCTATATCTGTCTATCTATCTATCTGTCTATCCGGTCTTTGTCTCAGCTTGTTTTCCTTCTTTTTCTTGTGTTTTCCTTCTTCTGTTGTTTTCCTTCTCCTCTCTTTGTTATTCTATCTGTTTCCTGTTATCAATCTGTCTATCTATCTATCTGTCTATCCGGTCCACTGTCTATCTATATCTGTCTATCCGGTCTTTGTTTCAGCTTGTTTTCCTTCTTTTTCTTGTGTTTTCCTCCTTCTGTTGTTTTCCTTCTTCTCTCTTCGTTATTCTACTTAAGTGTGTGTGTGTGTGTGTGTGTGTGTGTGTGAGACCTAATTAGTGAGGTCGAGATCAAGCTTAGAGGTGCATAATTGGGATCACAGTAAAAAAAAAAAAAAAAAAAGTTAAGGGCCACTTCATTAAAGGACTCAGTTATGTGTCTTGGGAGAACAACATCTTAACTCTTACTGGTTGATGTTCTTGTTTTATTTTCCTTATTATTATTATTATCATTATTATCATTATTATTATTTTTTTTTTCCATTGAGGGAGCGTGAAAATACGTGTTACCCTTCCATTGCTTAGTAGTAGTAGTAGTAGTAGTAGAAGTGATAGTGTTGTAGTTTGTTATAGATGATGGTGATGTTGGTGGTGGTGATGGTGATGATATTGGTGGTGGTGGGTCTTAGGTGGTGATGGTGGTGTTGATGTTGTTCGTGGTGGTGACAGTGGTGACATTAGAATAGTGAAGATGGTGATGATAGTGGCAGTGGGAGTAATAGTAATAGTAGTAGTAGTAGTAGTAACAACAATAAAAACAGCAACAACAATAAGAACCACCGTAAAAAAAAACCGCTTATACTAATACACAACAGCCTTCCCCCCTCCTCCTCCTCCTCCTCCTCCTCTCCATCATCGTCTTAGTCACTGGAGCCTCTTTCGCGTCATCTATCCTCCTAACACACACACACACACACACACACACACACACACACACACACACACACACAACCTTCGCCGGCCGCCCTTGAAGCCTGAAATGACTCCCTCTCTCCATAAGTCACTACGTCTCTTTTAGCGCTTTGAATCATACGTGTCTTTCCTCAGTCTTCATTTTGCTTGATTTTCTTTATATTCCTCACCCATGCCAGCGCAGTCTCAAGGGTTTGTTAGTGTGTGACGGATCTGAGCACTGTGGTCATGCGTAGTTTAGTGTATGGGTTGAAGTTTACCTCTGTTTGGTTTGGTTTGGGTTGTATTGATGATGTACTTCGTTTGTTATGAGAATTGGTGATTGTGGTGGTGGTGGTGGTAGTAGTAGTAGTAGTAGTAGTAGTAGTAGTAGTAGTAGTAGTAGTAGTAAAACGAAGAAGAAGAAGAAAATGAAGAAGATGAAGAAGAAAAGAGAAAAAAAAATAGGAAGAAAATAACTAAGCAAGAAAAGAAGAACAGAGTAGAAAGCAGAGAAGAAGAAAAATACTAGTAGCAACAACAAACAAACAAACAAACACACACAGACACACACACACAAACACACAGAGAGGTCACAAAAGCGTTGACGAATAATTGAGGTCGGGTCACCGAGAGAAAGACAGGGAAAGGTCAGAGGTCAGCGAGAACTGAGGAGGAGGAGGAGGAAGGTCAGAGGGAAAGGCGGAGGCAGGATAGGTCAGAGGGCACAGAGAAACACCTTTAAGTGACCCTGCAGCCTCCCACCCCTTTGTCCCTTGCCACGGAGAAAGGTCAGGTCAGGTCACGCGAAGGTCACAGCAAGGATACGTGGCGTCCGTGCTTGGAGGGTGTTATTTGCAAGGTCATGGAGGGGGGGGGGGAGAAGGGGGTCTGCGCTCCCCTCTGTAACGATTGCTTGCTTGCGTGTGTGTGTGTGTGTGTGTGTGTGTGTGTGTGTGTGTGTGTGTGTGTGTGTGTGTGACCTTGCTGTGTATGTTCATTGTTGTTGTTGTTGTTTGTGGTTGTGATGGTGATAGTGGTGTTAAATGATGGTTGTATTGACTCAAAATGGTGTTGAAACTTATTATTTATAGTGATGTTGATTTTGTTGTTGTTCTTGATAGTGTTGTTGGTTCCTTCTCTTTTCCCTTCCTGTCTCTTCCTTCCCTTCCCTTTTGTCCCTTCCTTTCCCTTCCTCTCCTTCCTCCTTTCTTCTTTCTTTCTCTCTCCTTCCCTCCCTTTCTGTTCCTTCCTCCCTTCCCCTCTCTTCTGGTGGTGGTGGTGGTGGTGGTGGTAGTGGTGGTGGTGGTGGTAATCAATGCTCCCTCATCTCTCCTCAAGCGTTGGGCGTTGGCAGAGACCACGCCCAGTTAGCTTAGTCAGGCACAGCACGGCCACGGAGGCAAGCAAAGGGACACTACTCAGAGTCTCAGACCCACCTGGTACCCACTTCACAGTCCACACCCAGCCAGGCACCCATTTCACACCCAGCCAGGCACTCATTTCACACCCAGCCAGGCACTCATTTCAAACCCAGCCAGGCACTCATTTCACACCCAGCCAGGCACTCATTTCAAACCCAGCCAGGCACTCATTGCAAACCCAGCCAGGCACTCATTGCAAACCCAGCCAGGCACTCATTGCAAACCCAGCCAGGCACTCATTGCAAACCCAGCCAGGCACTCATTGCACACCCAGCCAGGCACTCATTGCACACCCAGCCAGGCACTCATTTCAAACCCAGCCAGGCACTCATTGCACACCCAGCCAGGCACTCATTTCAAACCCAGCCAGGCACTCATTTCAAACCCAGCCAGGCACTCATTGCAAACCCAGCCAGGCACTCATTTCACACCCAGCCAGGCACTCATTTCACACCCAGTCAGACACTCATTTCACACCCAGCCAGGCACTCATTTCACACCCAGCCAGGCACTCATTTCAAACCCAGCCAGGCACTCATTTCACACCCAGCCAGGCACTCATTTCACACCCAGCCAGGCACTCATTTCACACCCAGCCAGGCACTCATTTCAAACCCAGCCAGGCACTCATTTCAAACCCAGCCAGGCACTCATTTCACACCCAGCCAGGCACTCATTTCACACCCAGCCAGGCATTCATTTCACACCCAGCCAGGCACTCATTTCACACCCAGCCAGGCACTCATTTCACACCCAGCCAGGCACTCATTTCACACCCAGCCAGGCATTCATTTCACACCCAGCCAGGCACTCATTTCACACCCAGCCAGGCACTCATTTCACACCCAGCCAGGCACTCATTTCACACCCAGCCAGGCACTCATTTCACACCCAGCCAGGCACTCATTTCACACCCAGCCAGGCACTCATTTCACACCCAGCCAGGCACTCATTTCACACCCAGCCAGGCACTCATTGCAAACCCAGCCAGGCACTCATTTCACACCCAGCCAGGCACTCATTGCACACCCAGCCAGGCACTCATTGCACACCCAGCCAGGCACTCATTGCACACCCAGCCAGGCACTCATTGCAAACCCAGCCAGGCACTCATTGCACACCCAGCCAGGCACTCATTGCACACCCAGCCAGGCACTCATTGCACACCCAGCCAGGCACTCATTGCAAACCCAGCCAGGCACCCATTTCGAACCCAGCCCAGCCAAACCCACCCCTACTTTAATATACTTTTAGTCCAACCCGTCTTAGCTGACCAGGCAGAGTAAAGCTTAACCCAGCCATGTAGTATTTTCAAACCCTGTCCAACATAGCCTTCCTTAAATACTACATGGACCTTTCTTTCCCAACATAGCCCACCCCAATTCAACATAGCCCAAGCTCACCCTAATCTTACAGAGCCCAAGGTCATCCCAACCCTACATGGCACATTCCACCCCTACATAACCTACCCTAATACAACATAGGATAAGCCCACCCACATAATCCTACATAGTTGATCGTAACCCTACATGTCTCAACCTAATACAACATAACCCAAGCCCACAGTAATCCAACATAGCCCTGCATAGCTCAGCGTAATCCAACATTGACCAATACCACCATAATCCAACATAACCGAAGCCTTATCTAGCCCAACATAGCTCAATCTAGCCTTATATATACTCCACCATACCCCCACATAGCCCTTTCTACCCCTACATAGCCTCAGTTTAACATGGTCCACCCTAGCCCAGGTCACCTCCCTCAAGAAAACGGGGTAATTGGAGTAGGCAGAGAAGCTTCATAACTACCGTAGCAATTTCAAGTACAGGATAATTGAGCTGTAAAGAACTGACCTCACAGCTGGCCACTAATGACTGCCCTTTCTCTCCCTCTCCCTTTCTCTCCCTCTCTTTCCTCTCTCTTCCTTCCTTTCTTCCTTCCTGTCTCTTCCACTCTCTCCCTTCCTTTCCCTTCCTTTCTCTTCCCCTTCTTCCTTCCTCTCCCTCTCCTGCTCTTTGCCTTCCTTTTCTCTCCCTTCCTTCCTTTCTTCCTTCCTGTCTCTTCCACTCTCTCCCTTCCTTTCCCTTCCTCTCTCCCCTCCTTTCCCTTCCCTTTCCGTTCTCCCTCCCTATCTTTCTCTTTCCCTTTCTTCCCACCCTTTCTACCCCTTCCTCTCCCTTCCCCTTTTTTCCTCCATCCCTCCCCTTTCCCCTCCCATTCCCTTTCTCTCTCCTTCACTCTCCGTTTTTCTCCCCACCTCTCCCTCTATCCCTTTCCTCTCCCCCTCCCCTCCCTCCCCCTTCCCTAATTCATCATAGCGGAGTAATTAATCAAAGAATCAAGTGACTATTTCCATCCTACGCAGCCATCGGTCAAAGGGTTCTGCCTAATGTGCTTACCCTCCCCCCCCTCCCACCCCCACCCCTTTGACCCTTCCCTTTCACTATCCGATTTACCATTTTTTTTTATAGTGTTCAATCTCCTACTTTTTTTTATCTGTTCTCTTTTTCTCCTCCAGTTTCACCTTCCCTTTTTGGTTTCTCTTTCCCTCCCCCGCCCCCCTCTCGTCCATATGTCCAATGCTCTGCCTGTTTGCCTATTTTTTTCCCCTCTAAGCCTACTGTAGCTACCCCTCCCCCTTACACATGTGCCTGACCCTTCCCCTTTCTTCCCCTTCTACCCCTGTCCTCCCCCGCCCCCTCCCTTCTCGTCCATCTGTCCAATGCTTTCCCGGTTTCTCTATTTTTTCCCTCTAAGTCTACTGCAGTTACCCCCTCTTCCACCTCGTCTCCCTGCCCCTCCCCTCCCCTCGCCGCCCCTACCCCCCTCCCTTCTCGTTCATATGTCCAATGCTTTCCCTGTTTCTCTATTTTTTCCCCCCTCTAAGCCTACTGCAGTTACCCCTCTTCCCCCTCTCCCAGACCCCCCCCCCCCCCCCCGCCCTCCGATCGTCAATTCTCGCCTCCCGATCGTCAATTCCCGTCCCCCGACACCTGTGTGTATGGCAGGTGAGGTATTACTGGGTGAGGGGAAATACCACCACCACCACCACCACGACCACCATACCATTACTACCTACCTACAGTATTGCCAACACCATTACCAACACCACAAACGCCAGTATCATCACCCATATCACCACCAGTACCCAGACGACCACTTCCACTACCACTGTCATCACATTACCACCACGACCATCACCACCACCACCACCATCACCATCACCAACAACAACAACAATAACAACATATCACCAACCAAGAGAAGATGGCGCCACTATAAACACTTGCCTGCGCCATGACGGGCTGGGGTCGAATACCATCCAGGCCCCTCAAGCAAGCCTACCGACGCTATAGGCATAGAAAAAAAAAAAAAAAAAAAAAAAAAAGTAACTTAATAGGAATCCCCAGACACAGACACACACACACACACACACACACACACACACACACACACACATACACACACTTGTCACCCTTACCCCCCCCTCCTCACCCCCCCACCCCCCTATCCCCCACCCACCCCCACCCCCACACGCCTCGTCAAGGAAAAGGTCGTGAGTCAAGAGAGAGAATTGTCGCGGCAAAGTTCACGAGGGCGCCGCCAGGGGGCCCCAAACACCTGCTGGTCTGTCAACAGGAAACGTCCACGGTCACACACACACACACACACACACACACACACACACACACACACACACTCTTTTTTTTTATTCTGTATTCTTCATCTTTGTCTTCCTTTTCATCTTCTCTTTCATTATTTTTTTTCTCTTCTTCTTCTTCTTCTTGTCATCATTTCTTTAGTTTTTTTTTCTATTCCTTGTTTTCTCTTTTATTTCCAGTTTTGCTCTTCTCTCTCTCTCTCTCTCTCTCTCTCTCTCTCTCTCTCTCTCTCTCTCTCTCTCTCTCTCTCTCTCTCTCTCTCTCTCTCTCTCTCTCTCTCTCTCTCTCTCTCTCTCATCTTTTCCCAGTGTAGTTTTCTTTCTAATCTTCCTCCCTTCCTTTCCCTTCTTCTCTCTTCCTTCCCCCTCCTTCCCTCTCTCCATATCTCTCCCTTCCTCTCCCTTCTCTTCTTATCCATCCCTTCCTTTCCCTTCCTCCCCCCTCCCCTCTCCATACTTCTTCCTTCCTCTCCCTTCTCTTCTTTCCCATTCCTTCCTTTCCCTTCTCCCTCCCATCCCTTTCCCCTCTCTCCCTTCCTCTCCTATACATTTCTCTCGTCTCTTCATTGTTTTCCTCTTTAATTCCCTCTTTTTCCCAGCGTTGCTCCTCTGCTGCCTTCCTGTACTCTGGCCTACTCAATCGTGAATACATGAATACAAAGGCCATCCTTATGAATAGGCAAGTGGGGGCATTAAGGGGGTCATTCCCTCTGATTCAGTGTGCGGCATATCTTCACGCTTCGAGACTAGAGAGGTTGATAGATAGTTGGATAAATTGATAGATGGTTAGATTGGTAGGTAGATAGATAGATGAGTGGGTTGATAGACAGTTTGAAAGCTAAAATACAACATGAATCTCTTTTAATCTTTTTTTTTTCTTCTTTTTCTTCAGTATTTTTGTTTTTGCATATCTTCACGCTTCGAGACTAGAGAGGTTGATAGATAGTTGGATAAATTGATAGACGGGTAGATTGGTAGATAGATAGATAGATGAGTAGGTTGATAGACAGTTTGAAAGCTAAAATACAACATGAATCTCTTTTAATCTTTTTTTTTTTTCTTCTTTTTCTTCTTCAGTATTTTTGTTTCACGCTTCGAGACTAGAGAGGTTGATAGATAGTTGGATAAATTGATAGATGGGTAGATTGGTAGATAGACAGATAGATGAGTAGGTTGATAGACAGTTTGAAAGCTAAAATACAACATGAATCTCTTTTAATCAACTCTTTTTTCTTCTTTTTCTTCTTCTTCTTAAGTGTTTTTGTTTTTTGCATTAAGGGAGTCATTCTCTCTGATTCACGCTTCGAGACTAGAGAGATAGATAGATAGATAGATAGATAGATGGATGGATGGATGGATAGATCGATAGGAAAATAGATAGATAGATAGATAGTGAGATAGATAAAAAGATGCTCCCAAACATGCTATACGAACTCACTTTCAATCAACTTCTTTTCTCTCTTTTTTTCTTCTTTGTAATCTCTTCTTCAGTATTTTTATTTTTATTTTGTTTACTCTTTTTCAAGTGTCGCTTTTTTCTTCTCGTCATTTTTAGTTCAGTCTTCCTCTTCTATGATTTTTTTTTCTATTTTCTTCTGTGTCATAACTTCTCTATTTTTTTTCCTCCCTGTTTCATCTTCCAGTTTTGCTTTTTTCTTCTCTCTCTCTCTCTCTCTCTCTCTCTCTCTCTCTCTCTCTCTCTCTCTCTCTCTCTCTCTCTCTCTCTCTCTCTCTCTCTCTCTCTCTCTCTCTCTCTCTCTCTCTCTCTCTCTCTCTCTCTCTCTCTCTCTCTCTCTCTCTCTCTCTCTCTCTCTCTCTCTCTCTCTCTCTCTAATTCATCCTCTTTTCCTGTGATCATCTCCATCTTTTTTACAATCTTCCTTTTCATCCTTTTCTTTCAGTCTTTCTCTACCATTATTTCTACATTTATTACATTATCTTTTCTTCTCTTCCTCTTTCTTGCAATTTTCATCTTCATCTTCATCCCATCTTCCAGCGTTCATCATCTCTTCACCTCTCAATCTTCGTCTCATCTTCATCCTCTCACGTTCACCTAATCATCAAGTCTCGCTCACCTGCGCCTCCAACCTCCCCCCCATCTTAAGCCGCAGGTGTGTTCGTGGAGTTCCCTACCTGCACGTCACTCCACTTGCGTCACTCCACCAGTACTCACCTGTTAATGCCTCACCTACTCCATCTCTCTCCTTAACCCCCTTCTCTTAGTCAGTCTTAATACAGGTCTAGTTCTTTATTTTCTTCAGGTATACACTCACTCTTAACCTAATACAAATCTGGTTCTTCCTTCCTCTTCCTTCTCCTCCTTCCCATCCCTTCCACTCTCTCCCTTCCTTCCCCCTCCCCTCTCCATACTTCTCCCTTAATCTCCCTTCTCCTTCCCATCCCTTCCACTCTCCTTCCCCTCCCTCTCCCTTCTCCTCCTTCCCATCCCTTCCACTCTCTCCCTTCCTTCCCCCTCCCCTCTCCATACTTCTCCCTTAATCTCCCTTCTCCTCCTTCCCATCCCTTCCACTCTCTCCCTTCCTTCCCCCTCCCCTCTCCCTACTTTTCCCTTCGTCTCCTTTCTCTTCTTTCCCATCCCTTCTACTCTCTCCCTTCCTTCCCCCTCCCCTCTCCATACTTTTCCCTTCCTCTCCCTTCTCTTTCTTCCCATCCCTTCCACTCTCTTCCTTCCGTCCCCCTCCCCTCTCCCTTCTCCTTCCCTTCCCATCCCTTTTCCACTCTTCCTTCCTCTTCTATATCTCTTCTGTACCATTAATTCACCTTTTCATGCACTAATAAGAGTAATTGATATAAAAGGGGTTAGGGGGTATGGCTCAGTGTTGCCCCTTCCCCTTAACCCTCTGTCTGTACGCTTCTAAGTGAACGGGACCCAATGTAGATTTCTGATTTAAAATACTTGACGCAGCAGAGAAAGTGTAGGATTATTAGTGAAGTCAGTTGTTTTATGAGTGCGTCGGTACGTGGGTGTCTCTCTGCCCTTCACGGAAAACACACACAAACACACATACAAAAAAAAAAAAAAAAAAAAACATAAAAACGTTTGAAATTCCAGATTCTTTTTTTGGATTCGTCCCCGAGCTATTTGTTGTTGTTGTTGTTGTTGTTCACCTACACACCAAGTCGAACACACACACACACACACACACACACACACACACTAACCCAGAAAACCATCCACAGTTACACACACACACACACACACACACACACACACACTGACCCAGAAAGCCATCCACAGCTCCACACACACACACACATACACGCACACACACGCACACCATCTCATCTCGCTGTAACCTCACCCAAAAACACAGTCACCCGCCGCCCCCCCCCCCCTCCTCCTCCTCCTCACCCACCCATCCCAGCATCCCCCAGAGTCACGGTACTCAGATAGTCTCCAAAGTGCTCGCCGCCGTAAGCCTGTCAGCCCGCCAGCCCCTTAGCTCTATGCGGCCCCGACAGCGTGATGGATTACCGCTGTTTATTAAGCTCAGGTGCAACCGGGGAGGGAGATTACGTGTCAAGAAGAGAGAGAGAGAGAGAGAGAGAGAGAGAGAGAGAGAGAGAGAGAGAGAGAGAGAGAGAGAGAGAGAGAGAGAGAGATTTTTTTACAGGAAAGGAGACAGATAAAAGGCTTAAAGAACAAAGAAAACAATAATGAAAAAAAAAGACTTACTTACTGCCCCTAAAAAAGATTGGAAAGGGAGAGAGAGATGGGGGTAGAAGGGGTATACAGATTGTTAATTAGAAAGGTAGATTGTGTGTGTGTGTGTGTGTGTGTGTGTGTGTGTGTGTGTGTTCGATTCGTCTCTGTATCTATCATGTATGTTTCTCTTTTTTATGTCAGTCTGTCTTTTTTTCATTAGTCTGTCTGTCTGTCTGTTCCATTTTACTGTCTGTCTGTCTGTCTCTACCTTTCTGCCCGTCCTATCTCAGAATATTTACAGTTACTCTTTCATTCTCTATCTCTTTATTTATCTATCTTTGTTTCTCTATCTGCTATGTCCCTCGTCCGTGTGTCCCTGTTCTTTCACTCCCTGTCTGCATGGGCGTGGCGAGGTGCTGTACCCTGGAGAGAGAGAGAGAGAGAGAGAGAGAGAGAGAGAGAGAGACTGACGGTGTGGTGGTGGCGGTAGCGGTGGTGGTGGCGGGGTTGCAATGTTTGATGTACTGGGTGTGGCCTGGCGCTGGGAGGAGGGCTTGAGTTGGTCTGGGTCTTGGATGGTGGTGGTGGGTGACGAAGGAAGGAAGGAAGGAGGGACTTACTCGTGGCCGTGGCGTTATGATCATGGGGAAAGAAGGAAGGAAGGTTAAAGGAGAAAGAAGGAAAGAAGAGTAAGGAAATATTGAGGTTTGGAGAGAGGGAGACATGATGATTACTGGAGAAAGGAAGGAGAGAGGAAGAGAAGATTAGGGGAAAACAAGTGAAAATCTAAATTGAATATAAGAAAAGGAAGGAGGTGTGGAGGAAAGGAAAGATGATGATTACTGGAGAAAGGAAGGAGAGGAAGAGACAATTAGGGCAAAGAAAGTGAAAATCTAAACTGAATATAAGAAATTCAGGAAGAGTAACTAAGTACGGAGGTGTGGAGAGAGGGAGACATGATGATTACTGGAGAAAGGAAGAGAAAAAATAGTGAAGGAAAAGGAAAACTGAATGAACTATAGAAGGGAAGTATACGAGGAAAAGGAGTGGGAAGGGAAATAAAGAAGGAAGAAAGGAAATGGACGATAATTAACAGAAAAAAGAAAGAAGGAAATATAAGCGAATAATGAAGGAAGAGACGAACTAAATGAAGATTGAAAGGAAATATTAAAAGAAGCATAAATGGAAGAGAATTCAGATAAAGAAGGGAAGAAGGAAACATATCAATGGAGAAAAAGTGAAAGATAATTAACAGAAAACAGAAAGAGGGAAATAAAAGCGAATAATGAAGGAAGAGACAAACTGAATAAAGACTGAAAGAAAATATTAAAAGAAGCATAAATGACAGCGAAGACAAAGAAAGGAAGGAAAAGGAATGGAAAAGGGAAGATAAATTTTAAACATCGAACAAAGAGGAGGAGGAAGAAGAGGAAACTAAATGGCAACGAAGAGGGGAAGTAGAAGATAAGGAACAGAGGAGAAAGGAAGAGCAGAAAGATGTCACTAACGAAAAGAGGAAGTGGGGGAAATTGGTCACCGGAGAAGAAAGGAAGAAGGAATAAGGGAAGAAAGCAACACAAAGACAGCAAATAGAGATAATGGAAAACAAAAAAGAGGAAGAGAAAAAAAAGACAGGAAAAAGATATGGAAAGCGAAAGGAAGGAGAAAAAGATCAAAGAAAAACAGCAAAAACAGATCAAATGGAAAGGGAAAGAAAGAAGGAAGGAAGGAAGAGATGAAAGAACAACAAAATGAGAAAGAAGGAAAAGCGAAAAAAAAGGAAAGAAGAAATATATTGAAGAACAGCAAAAAAAGAGATAAAAAGGAAAAGGAAAAGGAAGAAGGAAGGAAGGAAGAGATGAAAGAACAACAAAATGAGAAAGAAGGAAAAGCGAAAAAAAAGGAAAGAAATATATTGAAGAACAGAAAAAAAAAGATAAAATGGAAAAGGAAAAGAAAAGAAGGAAGGAAGAGATGAAAGAACAGCAAAAAGAGAAAGAAAGAAAAGCGAAAAAGAAAAGGAAAGAAGAAATATATAGAAAAACAGCCAAAAGGGATGAAATGAAAACCGAAAAAAAGGAAAAGAAAAAAAACAGTAAAAGATAATAATGAAAAAACTAAAGGAAAGAAGGAAGGAAAAGAAGGAACGAAGCTGAGATGAAGGAGGAGGAGGAGGAGGGTGATGACGGCGGAAGAAGGAAGAAAGAAGGAAGATAAAAAAAAGAGGATGATGGAAAACGAAAAGAAAGAAGGAAAGAAGAGAGAAAAAAACAAAAACAAAAAAACAGCTTAAGAAGATAATGAAAAGCCAAGTAAAGAAGGAAGGAAAAGAAGGAACGAAGCTGAGATGAAGGAGGAGGAGGAGGAGGAGGAGGCAGCGGATTGGGGGAAAGAGGGAGGAGGAGGAGAAGGAGGAGGAGGGTGATGACAGCAGAAGAAGGAAGAAGGAAGGAAGATAAAAAAAAAAGAGGATGGAAAACGAAAAGAAAGAAGGAAAGAGAAAAAAACACACAAAAACAAGATAAAAAAAAACCAGCTGAAGAAGATAATGAAAAGCCAAGGAAAGAAGGAAGGAAAAGAAGGAAGGAAGAGGAGGAGGAGGGTGATGACAGCAGAAGAAGGAAGGAAGATTAAAAAGAAAGGATGTAAAACGAAAAGAAAGAAGGAAAGAAGAGAGAAAAAAACACACAAAAACAAGATAAAAAAAACCCAGCTGAAGAAGATAATGAAAAGCCAAGGAAAGAAGGAAGGAATAGAAGGAAGAGGAGGAGAAGGGTGATGGCGGTGGTGGTGGCGGGGATGGCAGAGGCGGCGGCGGTGGGTCAATGAGGCAGGGGAAGCAAACATGGACGCCACCTGATCAATACACGTACAGCACACAGGCAGGACATGCACGCTGCCACCACGCCTCCCTTGCTTCACTCTGCTGCTTCTTCCTTCTTCTTTCTTCTTCGATTTCAATTCTATTTCTCTTCTTTTCTTTCTTCCCTCCCTGTTCCTTCTTTTGTGCTGTCGTTTTCTCTTCTTTACTTCCTTCCTTCCTTCTTTCTTTTTCGATGTTTCCTTTTTGCTGTCTTTCTCTTTTCCTTCCTTCCTTCTCTGTTCCTTCTTTCTTTTCGATGTCTTTTTTTACTTTCTCTTCCTTCCTTCCTTCCTTTCCTTTCCTTCTTTCTTTTTCGATGTCTCCCTTTTGCTGTCTTTTTCTCTTCCTTCCTTCTTTCCTTCCTTCCTTTTTTTCTTTTTCGGTGTCTCTTTTTGCTGTTTTCTCCCTTCCTTCCTTTCTTCCTTCTTCCTCTCTTTTCCTTTTTTTTCTTTTCCGATGTTTCTGTTTTTGCTGTCCTTTTCTTTCTTCCATACTTATTATTTTTTCTTTCTTCCTTCCTTCTTGTTCCTTCTTTCTTTTCCGATATCTCTTTTTGCTTTTTTTCCAGTGTTTTTCTCTCTCTTCCTTTCTTTCAATCTTCCTTTTACTTTCATCTCATTCTCCAGAGCTCCTTATCTTTCTTTTCTTCCTCCTTCTTCCTTCCATCCTTAATTCCTTCCTTTCTGTCTTTCTCAGTTTTTTCTCTTTTCCTTCCTTTCTCTTACACCCCTAAAACTTCCCTTCCTTCTTTCCTTTCTTAATTCTTCTACTTCTTTCCTTTCACTCCTTTCTCATACACCTCAAAAACTCCCCTTCCCTCCTTCCCTCCTTCCTTCCTTCCTTCCCTTCCTCCCCTTCCTTCCTTCCTTCCTACCTTTCTTCCTCTCTCAGTTCTTCTCTCCCTCTCTTTCTTTTCCGATACCAAATGCTTCTAGTCACCGTTCGAGAGCCGCTGCGTCAAGGTTACGTAAGACATCGAACTGGAAGGGAAGGAGGAGATCGAAGTAAGGGGGGGATGGGTGAAGAGGAGGAAGGAGGAGAAGGAGAAGTAGGAAGGGTGCCAGGAGGAGGAGGAGGAGGTAGAAGGAGGAGGAGAAGGAAAAAGTAAAGACTGGGAGAGATTGAAGTGTGAGGGAGTTTGGGGTTAGATGAAGGTAGACGGAGGAAGAGTAGGGGGTGAGGGGGGGGGGGGATCAGGAGGAGGTAGAAAGGGAGAAGGAGAAGGGAAGTTACGAGAAAGAGAGAGAGAGAGAGAGAGAGAGAGAGAGAGAGAGAGAGAGAGAGAGAGTAGACCATACCATAAAAGGCTAAATCTACCACACGCACAAAAAAAATGATAAGGTACAAGGCTCAGAGAGAGAGAGAGAGAGAGAGAGTAGACCATTAAAGGATAAATCTACCACTATACCATACAAAAATACCAAAGTCTACCATCGTTGTAAAAAAAAAAATATGAGTGTGATATCTCCTCATTCACAAACACGTATTCACTAACAAACTCCTATATATACTGTAACTCACGCTCTAGTACTTTATTAACTGCACTTTCTAACATTTCTTTTGATTATATACTTGTTCATTTGCTTAATTTACCTTTTCTCTGTATCTATCTATTAATATCTATCTATCTGTCTAATCTTTGTATCAGTTTCTCCTTTTGCACACACTTTTGTAATCTCTTGATATATTAAGTGTTCGTCTTGACATTTGCTCAATTTACTTTTTCCCTATATATCTATTATATATATCTATCTATTAATATCTATATCTGTCTAATCTATTTATGTATCTGTTTCTCCTTTTGCACACTCACTATCTTGATCTCTCTTTTTGAACACTCCTCTGACCTCTATTCAGGAGCAGCGAGTAGCGGGCTTTTTTTTTATATTTTTCTTTACGCCCTTGAACGTCTCCTTAGCTGTAAAAAAGATAATCTTGATATAGTAAATGTTCGTCTTGACCCGTATCAGTGCCACAAAGGTTCGCATACTGCCCCTTGGAATGTATGTAGTGTTATCGGTAACTTGTAAGGGTTCAGGTCTCACGGTGAAAACAGAAGGGATTGCCGTCTTTCTTTCCTTCCTTTCTCCCTTCACCTTTCTTTCAATCTTTCTTTTATCTGTATCCTTTTTTTTTCCAGTGCTCCTTAACTTTCTTTTCTTCTTCCTTCCTTCTCTATCTTTCTTCCTCTCTCCTCCACCTTCCTTTTTTATTTCATCTCCTTTTCTTTCCTTCCTTTCTGTTACATCTTAAAAACTCCCTTTCCTTCCTTCCTTCCTTCATTCCTTCCTTTCTTCTTCCCTTCTTCCCTGCCTTTCCTCCTCTCTCCTCCACCTCAAACTCCCCTTCCTTTCTCATTTCATCTCCTTCTTTCCTTTCCTTCCTTTCTGTTCCACCTCAAAAACTCCATTTCCTTCCTTCCACCCTACCTTCCTTCTTCCTTTCTCATTTCATCTCCTTCTTTCCTTTCCTTCCTTTCTGTTACATCTCAAAACTCCATTTCCTTCCTTCCTTCCTTCCTGCACTTCTTGTTTTCTTCCTTCATATCTTTGTTGTTTTCCTACTTTCTTTTCTTCCTTCCTTCATACCGTCGTTTCCTCTTCCTCCCTTTCTTTCTCCTTTCCTTCCTTTTTTCCTTCCTTCCGTCCTTCCTTCATACCGTTATTGCGTCTTCTGCTTCCCTTCCTTCCTTCCTTCTTTCACCTTCATTATCTTCCTCCCTTTCTTTTCTTCCTTCCCTCCTTCCTTTCTTCTTTCACTTTCAATGTCTTCCTTTTTCCTTCCTTCCTTTCTTCCTTGTGTCCTTTCTTCATACCTTCGTTGATTCTTCTTCCCTTCCTTCTTTCTTTCACTTTCTTTGTCTCCCTTCCTTCCCTCCTTCCTTCCTTCCTTCCTTCCTTCCTTGTCTCAAACCCGATAAACATAAATAATGAAAATATCACACCAAGATTTTTGTTACCATACCTTAACAAACAAACAAACAAACAACAACAACAACAGGTCTCTAGGAATGAGGAAGTTCTACAACGTCACAGAGCGTAAGTAGATCGATAGGTAGGCAGGTAAGTAGGTAGGTTAGGTAAGTAGGCTTGAGATTAGTTACTACGTGGTTAAGTGTGTGGGTAAGTAAGTGTTAAGTGGATGTGGAATCGATAGTGTGGCAGTGTTAGTATTGTAAGTGGATGCTCATGTGACAGTATTCGGAGTGTGGTAGTATTGGTAGTGTGGTAGGGTGTGGTGTGGGGCAGATGTGATGTGGTAGTGTATGGTAGACTGGGATATGTGGTATTGGTGTGGTGTTGTGGTATGTGGTGTGGATAGCAGAATGGTTAAGACGGATATGAGGTGTGGTGTGGTGGGTTTGGGGTGTGGTCGTGTGGTAGGGGGCTGTGGTGTGGCTACGTGGTGGTTGTGGTGTGTGGTGGTGGTGTGGTGTGTTGGGGTGTGGTCGTGTGGTAGGGGGCTGTGGTGTGGCTACGTGGTGGTTGTGGTGTGTGGTGGTGGTGTGGTGTGTTGGGGTGTGGTCGTGTGGTAGGGGGCTGTGGTGTGGCTGTGTGGTGGTTGTGGTGTGACACGGTATGTAGGGCGGGGCAGTCAGAGGACGAGACGCAGTTATGGAAAACCTAACTTCCCCAGGCAACTTCCGGGTGCGTCGCCCCCCCAACCCCCCATTGCCGCCCCCCCCCCCCCCCCAAACCCCAGCCCTCCCTCCACCTGCCTCGCCTTGAAGTCAATCATGCACTTAATTTTGAGAAGACTCTCTTATCTCCCTCCTTCAGAAGAACTTTTGCCGCCGTGAGACTACTCGAGGCAGCCGGAGTGGCGGCGTGCCCTGCCCCGCCGGCGTGCAGCAGCCAGGGCCGGAGTGCCGTGGAAGGGGAGCGCCGCGCCCGCCGCCCCGTCCTCCCCGGTTACATGATTAATGGCGCAGCTCGTAAGTGTTGATGATGACTTTCTTTTCTTTTTTACGAAACTCTGCGAATTGTTTCCTTCCTTTGGATCCGTCCTCTTCATCGCCTGCCTCCGCCGGTGCAGCCGCGGCCCCGTGTTGCCGGGACCGCCCTGTCGCGCCAACCACGGGCGCCCCTCCCTACCTTCCAGCCGCGTGTCGCCCAATGAACGTGTTCCATCTGCTTGCTGGATACCACCTGGCCAATCAGGGAGGCGAACGTCCAGGGCGGCGGCCCCCGCAACACAGCGTCGCGGGATCAATACTGTTGTCTCGTTGCAGTTGCCGATGCCAGATTGATGAGCAGCAAAGAGCCGCCGCCCGTGAGTCCGTCACACGTGACATTATCTCAATGGTCCATCACTTATCACGCGCCGGCGGCCGCGTGCTGCAAAACGCCCATAAAAAAAAAAAAAAAGTTCGAGAAAGGGTAGAGTTGGGAGGCTTGGGCAGGGCGCAGGCGCGGCCCTCTGCGGGCAGGGGGGGCGGCGCGCCGGGCGGCTGCCGGCTCCGGAGCCTTGCGACAGCCCGGTCGTGGCCTCATCAAACAGCGGCACGAGCCTTATTAAATGTCTGCCTCCGCATGTCGGCCCGCTGACGGCGCTGCTCGGGGCGCCTGACGCTCCCTGCCCCCGTAACCTCCATTTGAGGGGCTTCCCGCGCACCCCGCCCCTCGTGGCGGGACGCAGCACCCGGGGCCTCACCATTGCACGATACATATGTATGGATGGTTTTATAGGTAGATAGATAGATATATATATATATATATATATATATATATATATATATATATATATATATATATATATATATATATATATGAGAGAGCAGGTCAGACAAGCCCGCGTTGCCACCGCCGAGTCCATACACCTCTGCAGGTCTTGCCTGCCTGCGCTTCCCACCCACCCCCGGCCTGGACGTGACACCCACCCTCAGTGCCTGGGGGGGCGCGGCCCCATTGTGGGGGATCCGCGCCTCATTGGGGGGATCCATTTCGCTGCCATTGTGGTCGAAATAAAACTAAATTGTTACATTAAAACGGCTGTACCGATAGATTAGGCGGAAGCCGCGTGGGATTGGACACGGCCGGTTTGGGAACCAGGTCGAGGTGCCGCGGGGCGTGGGGGGCAGGGCCGCGGCTGTCTGGCCGTCTGGAGGCAGGGCTGTCTGGGCCTGGGCGTCGCAGTGCCTGGGCTCGGAGCGGGCTTGCCAGAGGTGCTAGATCGCAGGGATGCTTAAAGGGAACATGTGCTAAGAGGAGTCTAGAAAGCCAAAGAAGAAAGCCCGCACCACACACCTACAAAAATGACAGCAGTCGAAAAGACCATCGATGTCTGGAATAATGATACTCAGACACTGAAAGATTTGGCCATGGGAAGGGTGCCGGGGTGATGAGCACAGGACCTGGGTGTTGGGTGTTGGGCGTGATGGGTGTATTGAGGTGATGGGGCAACATGTGTCGGGGTGTTGGATGTTGGGGTGTTGGGATGTTGGGTATTGAGCTTATGAGTGTACCGTGGTGTTGGGGTGATGACTGTACCATGATATTAGGTGTTTGGGTGATGACTACCGTGGTTTTGAGTGTTGGGATAAAGACTACCATGATGTTAGATGTTTGTGTGATGACGGTACCGGGGTGTTGAGGTAACGAGTATACTTTTTCTTTTCTTACAACAAAGGAGACAGCTCAAGGGCACAAAAAAAGGAAACAATAATTTAAAAAAGCCCGCTACTCGCTGCCCCTACAAAAAAAAGAACCAAAAGAGGTGGCCGAAAGAGAGCTCAATTTCAGGCTGATGACCGTACCGTGACGTGGTTTGGGGTGTTGAAATAGACAACCAGACAACCAAAGTAACAGAGTGGCGATCCCCCAAACTATAAGAAATCAGAACCGACAAAGAACCAGGTGGAGAGACAGAGTTCTAGCATTTGCCGAAAGAGAATTACAAACACACCAACACCAGACAGAGAGAAAGAAAGAAAGAGAGAAGTGGAGGATATTTCAGTATGATGAAGACGGTGATTAAAACGATGATTAATACTTCAGATAATTACCGCTGAGCCTAATTGCGTTTAAGGTCTTAGATTCGAACATATATATTTTTTTTTTTTACTGATTTCGAAAGGAATGAAGTAGAGGATATAAGTAAGATGAAGATGATGGTTACAAAGGCGATTAAGTATAGGAAAAAAAATACCTCTGAACGTGATTTGGTGATAAGTTCTAAGATTTCAACCTTTTTTTTTTTTTACAGATTTCGAAAGGGAATGAAGTAGAGGATATAAGTAAGATGAAGATGATGGTTACAAAGGCGATTAAGTATAGGAAAAAAATACCTCTGAACGTGATTTGGTGATAAGTTCTAAGATTCCAACTTTTTTTTTTTTTTTACAGATTTCGAAAGAGAGAGAAATAGAGGATATAAGTAAGATGAAGATGATGGTTACAAAGGCGATTAAGTATAGGAAAAAATACCTCTGAACGTGATTTGGTGATAAGTTCTAAGATTTCAACTTTTTTTTTTTTTTTACAGATTTCGAAAGAGAGAGAAATAGAGGATATAAGTAAGATGAAGATGATGGTTACAAAGGCGATTAAGTATAGGAAAAAAATACCTCTGAGTGTGATTTAGTTGTAAGTTTTAAGATTTCAACCATTTTTTTTACAGATTTCGAAAGAGAGAGAAATAGAGGATATAAGTAAGATGAAGATGATGATTGCAAAGGCGATTAATTATAGGAAAAAATACCCCTTAGCGTAATTTAGTTATAAGTTCTAAGATTTCAACTTTTTTTTTTTACAGATTTCGAAAGGGAATGAAGTAGAGGATATAAGTAAGATGAAGATGATGATTACAAAGGCGATTAATTATAGGAAAAAAAAAAAACTCTGAACGTGATTTAATTAAAAGTTCTCAGATTTCAACTTTTTTTTTTTTTTTTTTTTTTTTTTTTACAGATTTCGAAAGGGGATAAATTAGAGGATATAAGTAAGATGAAGATGATGATTATAAAGGCGATTAATTATAGGAAAAAAATACCTCTGAGTGTGATTTATTATAAGTTCTCAGATTTCAACAGTTTTTTGGGCGAATTTTGAAACATCAGGATTAAGGACATTGACGCTTTCTTCACATCCAGATCGTAAAAATAAAATAAAAATGATGGAAAAAATTATACCCCTTTTACGCCTAGTCATAAATTCTTAGATTCCAACAGTTTTAGTTTCTATGACCAATTTAGAGACACCTGGATTGAAAAGATTGACGCTCTCACACCCAAATCTTAAAGAAAAAACACAAATGATAGAGAAATGTTCGTAAAATCAAGTTCGTAGATTCCAACAGTTTTAGCTTTTTTTTTTTTTTTTTTGACAAATTTCGAGATACCTGGATTAAGGAGATTGACGCTTTCACATCAAAATCGTAAAAGAAAAATGATAGAAAAATTATAAAACCCTTAAAACCCTTAAAAGACACTTCGGCTTCTCACATCGGCTATTTCTAAAGGGCAAAGAAGGGGGTCAGTCGGGTTCTAATGAGTGTTTCTTTAAGTTCACGGTACAGAAGAAGGGTCACACTACCACCAGGGTCATAAAACTACCCCTGGAAATGCCCACGACTCCTAGGAAAGTCTTGTCAAATATGTGTTCTTGGGCGGTGAAACTACCCCTGGAAATGCCCACGACTCCTAGGAAAGTCTTGTGAAATATGTGTTCTTGGGCGGTGAAACTACCCATGGAAATGCCCACGACTCCTAGGAAAGTCTTGTCAAATATGTGTTCTTGGGCGGTGAAACTACCCATGGAAATGCCCACGACTCCTAGGAAAGTCTTGTCAAATATGTGTTCTTGGGCGGTGAAACTACCCATGGAAATGCCCACGACTCCTAGGAAAGACTTGTCAAATATGTGTTCTTGGGCGGTGGAACTACCCATGGAAATGCCCACAACTCCTAGGAAAGACTTGTCAAATATGTGTTCTTGCGTGGTAAAATAACTTATAAAACGATCTTTACAGTTTCTCACCAAAACCATAAAAGAAAAATCATTTATATAACACCTTCACACCACCCAAAACTTAATATCGGGGGCTGAAGAAACACATAATCCCTCACCCCCCTCTCCCCCCCCTTCCCCCCCTCAAACCTGCCACCATCTCGATCCCCCGGCGCGACATGTCCAATCCCCCTCCTTACGTAAGCTCTGATAGCGTGGATTTGGGCGTCTTATGGGGAATCCTGGCGCAAGATAACGGGAGGGGGGGGGGGGGGGCAGGAACCGTCATGGGGATTTTTGGGGGGATTTAACCTGCTTTTCTGTCCTTGTTTCAACGTTGCGTCCACATCCGTTGTTGTGAGCTTGTAAAGATATGTGATGTTTGTTAATGGTACTGGTGGTAGTAGTAGTAGTAGTAGTAGTAGTAGTAGTAGGAAGAGGAGGAGGAGGAGGAGTGATTATAGTCAGACAGTAGGCTAGTAGTAGTAGTAGTAGTAGTAGTAGTAGTAGTAGTAATAGTAGTAATGATAATAATAGTGATGAATTCTAAAGCGCTAAAAATATACAAGAAGGAAAAATTTATAACGTTTAGTCAGGAAAAAAAAAAGTGACTCACGAAAAAAATTAAAAAAACAGAAAAACAAGCCACATCCTTTCACACACACACACACACACACACACACACACACACACACACACACACACACACACACACACACAGATCAATCCCCTTAGGCCTATTCTCACAGCCTCCAGGGAATCAAGGTCACCAAGGCTCTTATAGGCATCACCACCATCAACATCACCATCATCATCAGCATTATCGACAATCTTGACGCGGAGGAGAGGCCGAACCGGCCCGAACCGGACCGAACCGAACCGATCCGAACCGAACCAAACCAAACCAAACCAAACCAAACCAAACCAAACCAAACCAAACCAAACCGAACCGAACCGAACCGAACCTTCTTCAGTAGCATGAACCTAAAAAAACACTCATTAGAACCCGATTCATGCATTCGTTGACCTTTAGATATAGCTGATGTGTGAAGCGAAGGTGTCTTGTAATACCGACCTACCATGAACGTGATAAAACACTCATGGGAACTCTGCTAATCTCCATTCTGGCCTGGGTAGTGGTTGTCGTGGGAGCCGAGGGAGCATCTGAGAACGCCGGCTCTATCTCCTGCTCTCCTTCCTTCCT